>NW_015113251.1:193418-300001 GCF_001443285.1 Poecilia latipinna | reverse complement strand
TGCACACACATTTTTAATTTAAAATAAAAAGTAACCCTTGCCTGTAAAGGTGTTCTAAATAAAAGTCCTCAGGTGGAAGTTTTAGCTTCATCTAGTCCAAATTATGTAAAAATTATTCTATTAAGCACATTTTTCTATCCAATTATTAATCTATTAATCCAACAACAGTCAAAAGATCAGCCCTTCACTATAATGATGTTAGCTTTCACATGTTTTAGCTGCAGATTCTTCCTCTGCTGTTAATTAATGCTGTTGTTGCATTTTAGGCGATAGCATTTTTATTTTCTTATTTTCGAAAGGAATTGAATTATTTGCTTATTTGCATCTTTTAGTGTATTTCTAATACTGTATGGAGGGATTATTTGTTTGTAAACACAGTGGATGCGCGCGCAACTTGACTGCAGGAAGAGCCGGGCCCGCCTTTAACCGCTCGCTCGTTGCCATGGTTACACGCATTCATCTTGCCGTTGTAACATTAGCTAGCTTTTCGTCGCAGCGTGATAAAATACGTTTTGCTACTACATTCACATTATTCAATGACAGAGTGTTGAGGACCGTAAGCATTAAGGGCAGGTGAGTCAATAAATGACGGGAGAAAAAGCCGCAAACGACGGAAATTAGCTAGCTAGCTATTTTGTAAAAACTGGGTAAAGTAACTCGGTGCAGATCGTCTGGAAAGGCTGCAGCATCTACAACCGGTGGATGTGAATCTGAGCCTCTAGAAGTGATTGCAACTGTGGAGATATGAGCAAATTAAAGCTCTCTTGTGAGTATTCATTCCAGTTATAACTCCGAAGAGCTCGGCTTCTGGTTTTTTTTTTCTGATCAAAGAGCCACTTTAGAACTACGGAAAGACACCAGTGTCAATTTCTGTAGTAAGGAAATTGTGTTTGTGTCCAGTCAGCATTAATGAGTCTGCTAGTGCAGCAGGGGAAATGTGAAACAGAGGAGGAGTTGTATTTTATGTGCCTTTATGTAATCAGTTTTCTGTTTTCTTTGCTCTCATTTGTCTGTTCTGCTTCCCTCAGAGTATTACCATAAGTACACATGTCGGATGTAAAGAAAACGATGCATAAGGTCAGCATATTAGGCAGCTGAAATGAAAACAAGATGTCTGCAGGAATCAAATCAGGGTGTTAAATGTTTCCCAACACACAGAAAACTAGCATCAGTCTTTGCTGAAGTAGCTGTTTGATGTCTCTGCAGTTCATTTTCAATTCTGATGTATTTGAAAACTGTTTCTTGCTTTTTAAAAACTTTTATGATTGTGGAAAATAAAAAATCAGAATATAAACCTTATGGTTGTGGAATGATGCAACAAATGACATGAATTGTGAATTTAAGAAATAAATCCCAAATCCAATTCAGTTTTTTTAAAATTTGTTTTAAAGGTACTTGGAAAAAATAAAAATATATAATTTGAAAAGAAATGTATACAATCAGTTCAATCAAATCATGTTGTCTGATTCCAATTTTCTCCTAGCTATAAAAAGCTTGTGCAACATATATCAGTCTTTTATTAAAATTTCTAAAACATTTCCAATCAGCCAAGCGGACAGCAATGAATCACTGATTTCAGAGCAATCACAGCTGCTGACCGAGTTTGTTGCGTCAGTGGAAAACGATTACATTAAGTTCTTAATTTTGCAGCAATCTGTCATACTGAGCATAACAAAAATCCTCATTTTACATAACAAAAATATTCATATTTATTGAATTTAACCCCTTGAAAGTTGGTTTAGCAATTAATGTTTCTTTAAAATAAACAAACTATATGAAAAAATACAAGTTAGTTTGTATCCAAATAATCACAAATAATCCTGAAGGAATAATGATCATTTTATTTAGTTTAAGAACTAAAATTCAATAAAATGACAATGAAAAACTTAAAATTCACCCCAAATACAAAACCTGGTCAACAGCCAAAGTAATGCAAAGATAAAATAAAATTCAAAAAGAACCCAGAAGATAAAAAAGCAAATTTTTTCTTCTGTTTCTCTGAATTGTAGCTGAAAGATGCGAAAATATGTGCATTTGTCCTTTCTGCTTTATGTTACACAGCTTTACATTTTCATTACCACTCCGTTACCAATGTCCCACTCATTGTGTCCAGAATGAGCGGGACATTTCAGCATATAGCGAAGAAAATAACATTCAGTTTTTAGGAATCTCTGTTCTGCCTCATCTTACATACCCTTTTGTAAAGAAAGAAAAAAAAATCCAATGCAAGCAGGAATGAATCGTGCGCTAAATGCACAACAAGATGCGTTTTCTTCACAGGTGGAACATTTACAGCTGTGCTGAGAGCGTGTCAATAACCCTCGTCACCTCCATTCAAGCGTGAGTCACTGTGTGATCAGTTCATGGTGTTTATTCCCCTGCAGAAAGATGCATGAGTGGACCAGAGCTGTAATTCTGTGTAATCATAAAAGCTGTTCCTGTCAGATCTGAAAAGAAAATGCAACAAACCTTGAAAGTAGGAGCAAAAACGAAGAAATGTGAATAGCTTGACAGGTAAAACAGAGGTGATGCTCCACACTAATTAATTTTGAATATAAATTTTAAGGAGTATGTTTGGGAAAGTAATTCACCTACAGCACTCCCAGCACTTCAGCCTGAATACATTTTCAAATTAGTTCCTTGCTATAGACATTATGCAAGACGTTCATGAACATGTCGCAGTGTGTGCCACTGTAGAAAAGCATTTATTGGCCTGATTACTACCAGACCTGTGTAATAATAATAATAGTTAAAAAAACATCAAAGTAAAACCTGTTTGACACCATAAAGTCGGGTAAAATATATCTAAAACAAACTCATTATTTTTCAATTAAAAATTGTTGATACCTAGCAGTTTTGTGACTTCAGAAAACCACAATTGATGCATTTCCATTGACCCTATAATTTCACAAATTGGAATTACGAAAATAAATTAGCTTAATGAAAACACGACAATTTAAAAAAAAAATTGTGTTTCAAAGTTTTGTTTTTCAGATGAATCAAAGTGAGTTTAGTTAGCAAAACTGCAAATGAAAACCTTTTTTTTTACATCACACGAGTCGTAATCAACAACAGGATGTTACTACTGGTGGAAATGACAAAGAAGACAACAGGAAGTGGTAGGATGATGGCACTGCATATTTTTTAATGACTTATTGCATGAATAAACTTATTCCCCTGTGATTTTGTTTGTATTTCTTATTTAATTGATACATCGTAATCATGAAACCGTGTTTTTTCAACACAAAGTCTGGCACACACTGGCAAGTAAAAGGGATAATCAAATTTTACTGAAGATCTCAAAATGTTTTTTGCAGGAAAAAAAGAAAATTGTTACTGATTAGTATCACATATGATTTCATCTCACAGATTCAGCTTAAAAAGGGCGCTAAGGCATTGCAGTGATTGGTCAGAAAGGAATGATATGCAGAAAACATTGGGGTGGTTGGTCAAGTTTGCAGCAAAGTTGTGAAATGTGAGAATGACAACAGACTGCAACTTCCTGGAGGGACTGAATAGAGGTGAAGAATCAACCAAAAAGGGGCAGTTGTACCTAAATTACTCAGAGTAACAATGAACCACCCAGAAGGTCAGAAAGGAACAACACTTGCCTCTGGCAAGGTCAAAGTTCAAGATTCAACATCTAGAATTCATGTCAAAACCACTGCAAACCAAAATCACACAAACTCCATTCCACCTGGGCCAACATGGAGGTCTAATGAAATAAAAGTGAAAAAGTTAATCTAGATTCATGACAACAATGTGGCCTTTTGAGTGGGAAGATAAAAGTATGGTCTGAATTTTAGGAAATTTAGGACATCTCACTTATCTCATAACGGATTTAGGCACCGAGCCCCCACACAACTCTGCAGGGAAAAGCAAGTATAGACAGTAGGTGGATGGATGTTGTTAATAAAGGATTATATAAGGGTCTTATAAGTTTAAATTTCTGTGTAGGAGAACTAAAAGCATCTTTTCAACTCTCGAAAGGCCTCGACAACACTGATGACATTAAACAGAAAGGTCACCATCAGTAATTATGTTCCTGAGATGGAGAGTCGGTGCGTAACGCTGCCATCTTCATCTGCTCCCCAAACGTCTTCCTCAGTGATGTCAGCTTCACCCACATGGGAAAACTAATAGCACCCATCACATGACGGCGGAAAATTGACCTTTTCTGAGCTCCATCTGATGCCAAAACTAAAGCTAAACTTAATATTCAATAAAATGCGCCTTGCTCTAAATTACATTAAATGCTAAGTTACTGAGAGAAGAAGTCCAGAAATGCATTTTTCATAATGTACTGATGATTGATACAAGAATTCAGCCAATTATAAGGCTGAGTCCTTTTAACATTCCTGCTGTGTCTCTGAGCAGCAAAGGCTCTTCTTACTTAGTATCTGAATAGATTTTTGCATGAGGATTTCCAGATAGTCGCCTTACAGTAAAACTCCATTTGTGTTCATTACTTGAAATAAAACCTTCATTTGTCAAGTTTTATAGGAGGAGTTAATGGTGGAAACCTAAAACTGGTTTGATGCTTATCCAATCAAATAAAAAGTAAAAACCAGACAAGGTTTTATCAGACTCCCAGTTCACTCTTTTTCCATAACTCAGATGTATTTTGAAAGCGCCAAACATTTGAACTCTTTTGAACAAATACAAACATAACTGGAAGGCAACTGTACATACCAGCACAAACATAAGCCATAAATATACTGTGCATCTTTAATTTTCTGCCAGCCAGCTGTATACTTGTAGTGATTAGAGGCATTTGAACACAACCACACAAAGCGAGAAATCCACAAAATGCTTTTAAGCTGTCCTTAATGAGGTCATTCACACAACGTGGGAACGATTACTGACAGCTTTTGTTAAGTCGGGAGGACACAAAGTTCTTGGCTTCTGCTCAAAGGCAAGTTCACACTTATTTTATCGACCTGCAGACCTCCAACTTTTATATATTAGCTTCAGAGGATTATCAGTAAAGTCTCACTCGTAAAACATTTTGTTACTAGTTTCAGTTTGGCTCTTCAGCTCTTTTGCTTTGGCCTGTGCGGTTTTCTACATGCAGCAAAGGATAACATGAACACATCAGATTTGACCTTTAACCTACAAAGTTTTCTTCACCCACATATGAACTGAACTGTCAGTTTTTAACCCATAGGGAATTAAATCTGCCCATCTTTTTCAGCTATAACAACTTCTGGAACAGCTTTCCATAACGTTTTGTATGGATATAGGTTAATATATGTTCAAGTTGTCTCTTGAAAGTCCTGAACGCATTATTTCATGGTTAGTGGTTGGAAAGAGGCTAATAAGGGATTAGCCAACCCATTTAAAGGACATCCATCATGCCCACATCTGGCTAAGGAAGTTCACCCTAAAAGCAGACCACAATATGCTGAGGAAAGTCCAAGGCTCAAACAGTCATTTTTAGGAGTGAATTTACAGAAAAGTATATTTATAAGATTAACTTTCACAGCATGTTTGAAAGAAGGAACCTTTTGATCCACAAAAACATAAAGATCAGACTTAAAGGTGACCTACACCTTTAAGTCCTAATTCAACAGATTAGGATAGGTCTATTGACTATACAAAACATGTTTGTAACATGTTTTTGTTACACAAAATCATTCTTGACAATAAAAATTTACTCTGCACAGTTTTGTCTATTTTGAGCTATTTCAGGGCGTTTTGTACCTTTAAATCCAGGTAAGCTGCTGTTGGCCACGCCCCCAAATCAACACTTAAACTCATATGTGAAAATGGCTGCAAGCAATTATACAACTGTAAATGTTTGAAAAGCAGAAGTGGAGCCTCCTGCACAAGCAAGAAGAATGCAGCAAGTGGTTTCTAAATGGCAAGTCAACAACAAAACATGTGTCTTTTCCAGCAGTCATTGTACAGCGGTAAAAACAGCTGACCAAACTTGCTGGAGCTTTACTTGGGCTGATAGGTCACGGTTTTGCCAGGGTTGCTAGGTAACATTGTAGCATCTGCTGATTTGTGACGTTACATTCTGGAGGTTTTTGAAACGACTCATTTTCCAGACACCAAAAAACATTTTGCCAAAAACCAGCTGGGCTTTTTCTACTGCTTTTTTTAGAAGCAGTAGAAACACAAATGGAAGAACAAAAACGTGCAAGATGTTAATTTTGTCAGAGAAAAGTCGACAAATACAGCCTTTAGGGTTATCCATATGACAAACTGGTGGTGAAATCTTCATGGTTTGGGAAGCTTTGGACGTTACCATCATAAGATCCACCATGTATTTGAGAAAAATGTGAAATCATCTGCAAGAAAATTAAAGCTAAGACTCAACTCTGCAACCTGACAGAGAGATGGATGACATGGAAGAAGATCCATCAAAGACTTGGTGGGAAAAAAGAAAGTCCTGGACAAAGATAAAGCCCAGATATTTATCTCACTAAGATGCTGTGGAGTGAGTTGAAACAGGCTCCTCAAACATCTCACAGCTAAGATAAAAGAGAAACTTTCCAAAGGCCAAAGAAGCATCTTCCTGATGGTTTTTCAAAAAAGCAACAAAACACATTTTCAATCCTCCAGTGCAGAGAGACATTATTTATCCCTCCGATTGACTGATTGTTTACAACCTCAAACAACGTTAGAGCAAAAAACGTAAAGATTTTTGAAGCATCAAAAGAAAGTTCAACTTCTCCGCCTAGGAGATGAACTTTTACGTGGATCAGATCCTTAAGTGCTCCTGGAATAAATCCATTTGAATATGAAGCTCACACACTCCCACAGTTAAAGCGTAAAACATTTTAGAAAAGACGTTTGACCTTGTTCTGTCAATATCTACAACTAAGCTAACAGTAACAGCAGCATAGACTTTCAGTTTTGATCACACTGTTCATTTTATGGCATAAAATGTTCGTAAAGTTTATACACACTTTATACACATTTTTAAAACTAGAAATTTGCTTCTCAGAAACTTCTACTCTTGAAAAAACAGCCTCAGAAAATAAGATGCATTTAGTTCACATTAACGCAATAAAACGGCAAAAATTCCCCAACAGTTGGTCCCATGAGAAACTACAACAATTCTTTAAGTATTACAGAAATATCCTCTGGTAATTCAATTTAAATATTTATTTCCCAGGTTACAAAAACGCTTATCTGAAGATTTCAAGATCTGACTGATTCCCATAACATTTTCAAAATGGAGGCTCACATTTTGGATCTTACATTTTTAGTTACTACTGCTGATTAAATGCATGTTAAACTCAGTTTCAACACTAAAAACTTGATTCTTTTTGGAAAAGAGTGACCTCTTTTCTCATGACCTATCAAAAATCAATCACTGACATTATTAATTAAAAAGTGACACTAAACTAAAGCTTTATTTTTTGTATTGAGTGATCGCTATCAAGACTGGGAAACTTTTGTAGATTTCTCTGTTATTATCAATATTATTATTCAGACTAGCATATATTGTCTATTATCAACTGATTAGATTTATTAAAAACAATCACTCATCTGAAGGACCACCCTGACTACAGCACTTAGTACTCAAAATATTAAAGAAAAGGATTAAATTTTAAGATTTATTTAGTTTATTGCTCTCTCAGGACTCTAAGGAAAGAAGTTTGTTTCTAAGTTTTGTCTTTAATCTGAGGTTTGACAATAAAATGAAGAATAAATTCAAAGTCTCCACCTACAATTCGACAGCTTATAAAACCAGAACCTCCAGGGACAGAACTGGAATAAGTACCAGTTTACGTCCTCCATGACTTGTTCCTTATTATGCATATAATTTATGCATTGAAAATTGAAACCAGGTGATGTTTAAAGCACAAATCTCAGGTGTTGAGCAAAACAAAAAACCTACACCAATAGAACGTTTTAGGATAAGTAAGAAAATAGTTTTGTACACAAAAGGAAAGTTTTATAAATCCCACTGTGGTTATAAGACTTTGTAAAACAGTAGTATTTTAACTACTCAAGATATTAAGCCATTTTTTTGAGTGTATTTAAAAATTGAGTTGCGACAACGTCAAATATTTGTGCTCAATTTTAAAGTTAAATTTATGTTATCCTATTAATGGTTGGTAAAAAGTTTTTTCCACTTTTACATAAAAGCTTAACCTTGCACTAAAATGTGGTATATTTCCACCTCAAAATCCAATATGGCCGCCTCAGTAGAGCTAAGTGAAGTAAAAAACAAGTTTATTTGGAGTGCCTAACTACAACAGTTTGAAAAAGAATGATTTAGACAAATGTAGCATAGTACATGATGCAAACAAACAAAAAACAAAGAAAAACTGCAACCAGAGTTATTGGGGAAGGAGACATCAGGAGGGGCTGATCAGCCAATCAGAGGCAGACGTGAGTTAATACTAGAGCTGTGTAGTCTTGATTACAGAGTGGAAATATTTATTCTTTTATTTCTAATAATGATTCTGCTTCAAAATGATTGTGCCCAACTTTTTATAATTAAAATATAATTATATTTGGAAATATTTCTCTTTTCCAATCACTTTGTTGTGAACTAAATCAAGTTTAAACTTATTTTTGTTCTTGAACGCCACCTTTTTGGGAGAATAAAGTTTTAAAAATACGAATGTTTTACAACAAAGTGTAAATGAATGTCATTTTCCACTCCTCTGATTCATTAAATGTGGGATGTTTTTTGTACTTTCTAATTGATTTTGCTCTAACAAAAATGTGTTGGTGACATAATTGGCTCTTTATTAAGGTTTTTAATTAGTTTCAAAATAATCCATCCGTTTTTTACTTATTTTTTTTCCACACAAAAACAGTTTTACTATTGTTTGCAGCCAGATGCAGATCTAAAGACGCGTTCATGTGCTGTGAATCAGGCTTCCAGCATTTAACAATTAAGCCCCATAATTCAATTTATAGTTTAATTGGTTGCAGCTTGGCTCCATTTAACTGGTTTACTGTAAGAGACGCACAAACATGTCACCCTTTCACAGAAAAAAGAGTTTTAAAACATACCATTCAGTTTTCTCCTTTTCATAGACAAGAAAATACAAAAACAGGGCTTTGAAGGCAACGTCCATGACATTTACATAACATATGATTTCAATATTGTCACAATTCAGCTGACATAAAGAAAAAAACGTGATTTTCACAAGAAATGTTCTGACTGAATGGCTTTTAACACTGAAATGTGTTCACTTTGAAAGATGATGGTGGCAAACTTAATGAGTTTTCACATAATGGGTTGCAAAAGAAATGTTTAGAAATGTACTTTTATTTTCTCGTTGCAAATACAGAACATACAAGTAGTTTTCATTACTGGGTTGAAGACAGTCAATTACACTTTTACAGTCGACTGTAGCTACATTTCTTACATGGTATATTGAAATTTAAAGCCTAATAAAATAGATCTAAATAAAAATAATTGGTACTTTGAGGAATTATTAATGAAAAAACTGAAAAATAGCCAAAACCTGCATTTATTTATATATATTTTATTAAAAATTAATTTGTTTCTTTATCATTTTTAGTCAAAGTTTTAAGAGCCATTGTGGAAGGTCAGAAGAGCCACGTTGCAGGTTGTAGAGCCGTCATACAATAACTAATGACTTGAGTGGCTTATTCAAAATGCATTTACCCAATTAGAAAACTCTTGTCACTGGAAATCACCAATTAAACTAAATGCATGTACTAAGCTCACATCTAATGCACACATTATCGTGAAGCTCAACAGCACTTCTAAACCGTGAACCCGTTATTTTGTGGAACAAACAGGAAAATGGAAAATGCACTGAATCAGAAACTTGGTGAATTTTCTGACCTGCAGAGTTCATCCTCACCGTGACTCACCACTTTACTGCAGTTAAGTGGAATCGGCTGTCCAGCGAGTTCACAGAGATTACTGCTGACATAGTGCTAATTTAATACTTCCTGAAATATGGGGAAAATTAAAAACACAAGGATGACTCGGTAACGGTTGCTTTGAGAGTTGTTTGTTCTCTTCCTCTATCAGGACTGTTCCGACATGTTATTGTTTTTGCACTCTGACGGGATCTCCACCCTCTCCTATTGGAAACAATCTGTGCAAACAGAAAGGACATGTTTTGTATTTCAAACTAACAGTTGGCAAGAGACGTTACTTAGAGAAACACTTTACTGCCAAAAGTATTCGCTGACCTGCCTTAACTCACACATGAGCTTAAGTGACGTCCCATTCCTAATCCATTGGGTTCATTCAGTATGACACTGGCCCACCCTCTGCAGCTTGAACAGCTTTTACTCTTCTGGGAGGCTCTCCACGAGGGTTAGGAGTGTTTATGGGGATTTCTGACCATTCTCCCAGAAGCACATTTGTGAAGTCACACACTGATATTGGACGAGAAGGCCTGGCTCTCAGACTCTGCTCTAATTCATCCTAAAGGTGTTGAGGTCAGGACTCTGTGCAGGCCAGTCAAGTTCATCCACACCAGGCTCTACCATCCATGTCTGTATGGACCTGCTTTGTGCTCTGGTGAGCAGCCATGTTGGAAGAGGAAGCGGTTACCTCCAAACTGTTCCCACAAAGTTGGGGGCTTGGAATTGTCCAAAATGTCTTGATATGCTGAAGCATTCAGCGTTCCTTTCACTGGAACTAAGGGGCAAAGCCCAGCTCCTGAAAAACAAGCCCACAGCATAATGCCTCCTCCACCGAACATTCATGTGGCACAATGCAGTCAGACAAGCACTGCTCTCCTGGCAAACGCCAAACCCAGACTCATCCATCAGATTGCCAGATGGAGAAGTGCAATTCGGCAAACCACCCAGGAGGCAATGTAGTGTATGTTAAATGAGGATAGGAGGTGAATATATATAGAATCAACCTTTAAAACCATTGTTTTCCAACATTAAGTGTGTCAAAATGTATTTTAAAATATGAAAACTGAACCACAGGTAAGCTGTTTTCTATATCATTTGTCTGCCACAAGTTACTTACTCGCTTTTAATGGTTTTTTTTATGTCCAAGGTTGTGATATAGTTGCAGTTGAAGTTGACATTTCTGTGAGTAAAACAAGTGAAATCCAGATCTTGTCGTAAATTGTACCATGAGTGTTGTGTTATAAAGACAGATGATGTTAAGTACAACAGGTTTTCAGCCAAAAAAACAAAACTATGATGTCCACTGTGTGAGATTTAGGTGTTTATTCTGGTGTAGGCGGTATTTCTTTTATTTATTGTAACTGTCTGCACACATGTTTGAAGATTTGCTGCTCTCAAAGAAAGGTTGAAATACAAATACAGTCAATCAATCAGACTATTTATGTAGCACTTTTTATGCTAATAAAAATGCAAAGAATGTTGCAGCTTAAAAATAAAAGTAAAAAACAACGGTAGCCCAATACACACACCATCATTCGAGGAAACATTTTAAATCTAATGAAAAACTTTCTAATCAACTCCTTACTTTATGAAGAACCACTGATAATCTTCATCAGATCTTTTGCATTTTATTTTAGGATTAATTAGAACATATCTGAATGGTATGATAGTTGGAGACATACTAATGTTTATATTTTGATATAAATGTTAGATTAACTTGTTACATTCAGGCCTTTTTGATAACAAACTCAGTGACTTTAAAACAAAGCGCGACTCGGTTTTATTGCTGGCAAAAAGCAATAATCCACGCGTTGTGCGCAGAAAAATCATATCCTAAGGTTAATGTAAAGTTCATTTTAATGTACAGACATCCTGAAAGAAAGCACACACCTCTTAAAGAGAAATAACACATGCCATCTGTTCTACTTTTAAAAGTTCACAAAGCAGCTCAAATGACATGATGAGATCCAGCTCTGAAGGCCGAGATGCTGGAACGGAGCGCAGCGGTTTAATTACGGTTTTCCAAAGGGAGCCTTCCAGGTACAGTTTCATCAGTTATGGTCACTCCTAGAGTTCACAATGTTTATCGAGATAATTATAATCCACTGGGGGCTGCCGCTCGTTATGCATGCACAGCATTAGACAGCCTCAACCATTTAATTAAGAAGCTCCACAGCAACAAGTAGGTTTAAAATAAACACCTGCAGTGTTTGAGATGTCTGCGTGATTCAGCCATTGGTGCTGTATGAAAGATGACTCTTCGTTACAGATTTAGTACCAAGTTGAGTAAATACACAAAACTTTATTATTAAAGCACTGCAAATATAGAAAATTGTACCAAGTATTTCTGGTGCAGTTTCTAGTGCAAATTTCAGTGTCTTAATACTGAAAATAAGATAAAACTAACTTGAAAATAACTTTTCAGCACAAAATGGGAGCTAGTTTTAAGTCAACAGTTCCTTAATATTAACTCTAAAGTTCTGGTTCCACTGGCAGATTATTTTACTCATAATAAAGAAATTTTACCCACGTTACAAGTTACATAATCTGCCAGGGAAACTAGCACTTTATCCTTCTGTTGTAATGTGATCAGCAACAGGATGTTACTACAGGTGGAAAAGACGAAGAAGACAAACAGGAAGTGCTAGGAGGATCAAGTGGCAGCAAGTTTTTTATCGACTTATCACGCGAACAAACTTATTCACGCTTGATTTTAATTGTTTCTTATTTAATGGGAAAACAGCAATTACTAATTTGTGGTTTTCTTTTGACATTAGAATATAAAATACATTTCGTGCACATTTGTAATGGAAACTTTGCTAATAATATAAAGCACATGAGAAAGTTTGCTTCTTAACTTTGACTGTTTCCCAAAATTCATCCAAAATTATTTAAAAGACTAAAACATTATTCTAATGCTTTTTGTTTTATTTACTTTGATTATCTAGATCCTGATACATTTCTAACGCGATACGTTTTCACACAACTGTAAATTAGCATATTTTTTATTCTCAAGGCCCAATAGAAAAATATGAATCAATGCATTTCCAACAGTCAACACCATCCACAATAGTGGCATTGTTTACTTCTTCTGTCTATCCTATTTTCCTTAATTATGCTTTTTTTTTGCCCACAGTTGTTCACATTTACTAAAAGGCAGAAAACATCTTGAAGCCACAGTCACACTTGAAAGGAACTTCAGCGCAGCTGGGTTATCATCTATCTGCTCTCCAACCAGGTCAGAAATGGCCCTCAGGCGTCTCTTTGATCCTCCATTCTCGTATTTTTACGAACACCGCGTTAGCATCATTGCACTTAACTACGGGTGAGCAGCAGAGGTACTAACCCTCCGTCTATTCCTTCTTTGTGGGGCAGATGACCAGTGAATGGAGACCTCAGGGAAACAAGTGGGACAAATGGAGTCTTTAAATGTTAGACCCACCACCAGACAATGGAGATTTTATGTAAGGTGACTGAAATATGGGTCATATTTTCTACAAGTAAAGTTTCATCACTGCAAAAATACAAAATCCGAGCAAGTATTTTGATCCAGTGTCTGCAAATATGCTGATATTTGCACCAGAAAGAATTATTTCCATTATTTCACTTTTAACATGAGAAAAATGGAAAGCGAAATAATCTGCAAGTGAAACTAGAACTTTTTATTAAGGGATCATTTACTTAAAGCACGTTCATACATCACGTTGAAAAGTTACTGGTAAGTTTGATTGTTTTTCAACTGTGCTGTAACATTTGTGCTAGAAGTCAAAGTTACTTGGTAAGATTTTGTATTTCTGCAGTGCAGAGAGCAAATCCATGTTAAGTCCAACATTTCTGAGCGGAAAACCGATCAAGTCTCACATATTTGAGGAAAATCCTGGATAAACCTTAAGTTATTCAAAAGAAAGGTTAAAAAAAAGATTTAATATAAAAAATATCCAGTAAATCCAAATCCAACTTTTTCTACATCTAAAAGGGACAATTCCTATTTTTTTACCCCCCAAAATCTAAATTGGGCCACTTCAATATGTAAATCAGATATTTATCTATTTTAATAATGTCTGCAGTCTGAATTCTTATGTCGCATTTTATCAAACTTTTAAGCCACTGATGTGAGATATGCATCATAATTCTGCACCAGATGAAGCGAATCAGAATGTAAATGTCTGAAGACTAGAATTATGAAAAATATTAAACAAGTAAATCGCACATGGGCATTTCCCAGCAGCCACCAAAGATGCTTCACGCGTAGCATCTGCACCGAGCCAAACACTGATTTCAACATTTCCCTCGTGTTTTGGGGAGACTTCAAATGTGCTTTTTGTTAAATTTAGCTTCATTTAGATAATTTCCTCTGTCTTCTGTCTTCTCTTGATCAGTACAAGAGATTGTTCCCACATGTACTCCCTTACCTGCCTCAAATTCCTGCTGCTCATTCTGAATGTTGCTGTAGGCCTCTTGGCTGCTTTCCTTACCAGTTTTCTTGTCTTTTCATTCGTTCTGGAGGGACTTCCAGTTCTTTACGTCACAATGTTCTCCGCTTGAATAGGACTGTCTTCTAAACTTTGGAAAGTTTTTGTCCATGAGATGCTATATGGAGTTAATGCAATGTTTGGAAAAACAAAGAATAATCGGAAGCACATTTAAATGATGGGTAATTGATTTTAAAATGAGTTTAAATTAAGTGGTTACTTATAAACATAGTGACATTCTAATTATGGCTATAATGATTAATCGGATTAATCGTGATGAGACGATTATTTCTCTAATCGTCAACTATTTTCGCAAACGATTAATCGTTAACTATAGTATGCTGACTCAAAATAGTCTATTTGCTGAAAAAACAACTTATTCAGAGCAGTATTTAAGTCAAAATTGTACAAAATATTTATATATTTTGCATTTAAAATAAAAACATCTTTGTGTGTAAACATGTTTTAGCTTCATCTGGTTCAAATTCACTGAAGGAATGCTGTTTAATTACATTTTAGGCAATAAAATGTTTATTTTTTTTATTAAAAACGAATTGAATTGTTTGCTTATTTGCATATTTTAATGTATTAACATGTCTTTCTTCTCTTTAATGTGTTTTTATATATTGATGTAGTTATAAAGCAGTAAAATCTCCACAACCTTTGACCTCATCAGGTCATTCCTGAGTCTTGGTAAATCTCTGCCAAATCAGAGGAAACTCCCTCCTTTGCTCATAATATTGAGAGATATGAACGGATGTCGAGGAAATGAGAAATAAATCGCAATAACTCGAAGCTGAACTTTTAAAGAAACAATATGAGCGAAGGAGCGGAAAGTTCACGTCTGTAATAATGCGTACCTGCGCAGCGTCGCATTTTTTCATATAAAGTTTCAATAATCGCACTTTATCATGTAGACGTTGCCATTTTCATAAATGTGTTTATATCGTTCCCTCTTGATTGTTTATACTCTTTTTAAATCATAACTTTTCCAACTTTATGTTTGATCATCCTTTGATTTAAATGTCTCCTGCTGGAAGAGAGTAAAAAATAAAAAACACTTCAGTTTTTGTGTTTTTCTGCTTTCAGAAAACAAGTTTGTGGTTTTAAAAAGCAGGTGGACATGAAAATGAAGAAAGTAGATTAAATTATATTTCAAATGTGTTAATTTGACAAGGCAGGTCAAAAATAATGACTATTGACTTCTGTCAATACCAACTATTATTTTGACAAGCTGCTCATCAATGGATATGAGATCTTTAGTGAATAAATGTCATTATAAAGAGAAAGAATAAAATGAAATTAGAAAAAAGCAATGAAAAGAAATTTAATTTTACATATTGAAAAAAAAATTAATTAAAAATGTAAAAGGAAAAATACAAATTTAACATATAATAATTATTATTAAATAAAATTTGGCAACTTTTTCTGACTTCATCATCTAGTTTTTAGCACAAATATATTATTACATTTGGAAAAAGACAAAACTAACGTACAAGTTTTCAACAAGATATAGAAGCTTGTTTTAAGTCAGCAATTTTCATATTGATTTTAAAAAAATGGACAGATTATTTATCTTATAGCATGAGAAAAATGTCTTGTTATGCAAGAAATAATTTGTCAGTGTAACCAATACTTTTTAAACTCAATATTAAGGAATTATTGACAAGCTCCTATGTCTTTCTGAAAAGTTATTTGTAAGTTAGTTCTGCCTTATTCCAAGCTCAATAAGATATTTGAACTAGAAACTAGACTAAAAATACTTGCAGTGAAGGATCTCTGTGTTGTTTTGGTGTGAATGACGAGCCACGAGAACGACAGCACAACGGAAACATCCAGAAGGAAACAAACGAGTTAAAAACCATGGCAACGTGATTGAACAATCAACATAAAACAGAGGCAATAATTAATCATGAAACATGAAAAATCTGGACTAGTACACAAATTAATAGCAATAATAAATAGAAAGATTCACTGAATAAGTCCAGAGGAATGCAGGGAAATTAATTAACACTAAGGAAGTTGAACTAAGATTCAAATAGATTTAAATTTAAATCCAGAATATTTGGTAGCCTAAATATAAAACACAAGAGTGAACCAAAACACTCAAACATTGTAAAACATCTCTCTACTTTTATATTTTCTGTCCTTTTCAGGCTTCATTTATATCTTTCTTTCGATTTCCCTTGAAAAATTTCAATTACCTTGAGAATGAACGGTGATTATTTATTTATGTGTTTGTTATTTTTTTTATAAGTGCATTGAATCGCACAGTGGGATTCGTGGTAAATATGCTGATTGGTGGGAAGGTTGTTCAGATCGTGAAGCTGAAGTGGACCAATGAGCCCCACACAGACCCAGCTGAGTTTTTCCACTGCGTCTTTCTGTGGCCAGTCAATACAGAGTGGGTGTCCAGTGCAAAATCAAAACCACCCGGTGGAGCTTAACCCAGAGAAACTGCTTTTCTTTTAATCATTATGGTGACACAAAGCGTCGTCGGATCCATTTTAATGGGATTTTAGATGCCCAAGTAAAATATTTAGATCTAATTATGATGAAAAGTAGCTTGAAAGTGTAAAAGCAGTATGTATAGTGCTGTCTGTGCAAACAAAAATGCATTGTGAAGTCTGTTATATTCAAAATAAAAAAGAAATTTTGCACTTTATGGAGCTTTTATGTTATTGGTCAAAGATTAAAAAGTGAATATCAGTGAAAGATAACCTGATTAAACACAAAAAAGATTTAAAATTACCGTTTCGTGTTTAAAGAGAAGAAAAAGCAATCCAAACATTTCAAAAACAAAATCTTACCAAATATTTCACTCTAGTTTCTAGTGCAAACATCTTAGTAAACTTAAAATAAGAGGAAAGAACATACAAGTACGGTAACTTTGAAGCTGGTTTTCAGTGAATGATTTCTTAACATTGATGATAAAGTAGTTCACTGGCAAATTATTTCACCTATAACAAGATATTTTCCCCATAAGTGAAATAATCTGTATTGGAACTAGAACTTTTTCATCAATATTAAGGAATTATTGACTTAAAACAAGCTCCGTTATCTTACAGAAAAACTACTTGTAAGTTAGTTTTGTTTTATTTCAAGTGTACTGCAATATCTGCAGTAGAAACTAGACAAACAAATTCTTGGTAAGATTTTGTGTTTTTGCAGTTAACCAATGTGGAATCACTAATACCGACTCTCGTTTGTCGGCTCATTGGGGTCTCTGTTACTTTGGGTTTTCTTGTAAACCACATTGAGCTCCATTATCTACAAATGGAGAAAATATGGAGCGGTGGTGAACAGGAAGCCAAAATCACGTCAATCAACTCATCCAGGACGTCACAAAGGAACAGAAAACAAGATGTGAATGTACTGCAAGCCTAATTTGAAGTCAACCATTAGAAAGGAGGATTTTGTTAAGGTGGCATCACTGGAAAAGATCCAAATCCAAAACATCTGCTGCCCCCAATCAACACTAAGCTCTTTTTCACCAAAAAACTTATTGATGAACTTTGAGACAAAAATAGAAATGTATGCATTTATTTTTTGTATATTAAGCAAAGTTTAACATTGCAGTGAAGTTTCCTTTGCTTCTTGGTATTGATTGACCCTTAAATTTATTGCCTCCATTCGTATAATGCATCGCTGCAAAAAAAAAAAAAATCTTACAAAGTACTTTTGGTCTACAGTGAAGAAAATATCTTAGTAAACTTGAAATAAGACAAAAGAAACTTATAAGTAACTTTACAGCTAGATATAGGAGCTTGTTTTGAGTCCTTAATGTTGATGAAAAAGTAGATTATTTCATTTAAACATTTAAAAAATCTGCCAGTGGAAAAAGAACCTTTTTGTCAATATTAAGGAGTAATTGACTCGCATGTCTTGTTGAAAAGTTACTTGTGTGTTAGTACACTTAAAATAAGAGAAACCAGACAGAAATACTTAAAATTTTGTGATTATGTTGTGAACATGAACTAGTAGTGTTTGAATTAAAAAAGACTCAATTTGTCACTGAACAGCAACAGCGAACAAATTCCTCTGGTTTTTCCTGCGATGACGTCGTAGGAATATGTTTTATTTGCAGCATTAACTCCTTTTGTTGTCCTGACAAACATTCACACATGCAGCTCAAGACATCAAGCAGGGCAGACTGCAGGAAAACAACTGATGTCATAGAATATGACTTTAAAAACATAAACACCCTGGATAAAAATTCCTTAAGCGCTTGTCAGAACTGGAAAACCAATCTCAGTCTGTGCTGCATGCCGCATTCGCCCCAGGACTTGGACGGAGTGGGAGAACTGACTTAATGCTGTGAAATTTGGCAAACGCTCACCCTGGGCACTTTTAAGTGACTGACTGCAGTAAGAGCCACTTCCAGAGATCCATGCAGCGACTGTAACTTCCCAAGCTGCAAGGGGGAGGACTTTATAATGTGAGATCTGCTTGTTAAAGAAAACTGGGGGCTTGTTGAAGAAGAAAAAAAAGTTGCCCTCCTTAGAATCCATTCGACTGGTTAAACTATTTCTCAGCTAAAGAAATTGTAAATTTTTAAGCAGTGATTGAGATAACATGATAGCTTGATTGGAAATATGCACTTATATGTGCAGTAAAGCTGCCAAACCCAAATGAAAATGATGCTCTTAAACAAAAACATTCTGGCTTAGATGTTATTTATATCTTTCTATCTAAGCAGAAGTCACATTTTCTCCCTTTAGTCCAAACAAACCCAGCAGCGGTGTGCTTTATGCTGACAGGCAGGGAAGCAGTTTTCGTGCCAAGTCTTGTCCCCCTGCTGCAGTGTAAATGAATGTAAATCAAATTCTTTCAAGTATTCCTCTTGGGGGGAAATGACAGCTACACAGATGCCAGGATTGTTATTAATATGTTTTTTTCACAGTGCGTGGAAACTGAGGTGAGAAAGGATGAAATCACGCCGCAACAGGAGAACAAATAAAACCCCAAATCCAGGTTACACATTTAAAAACTTTAAATATTAATAAAAAAACAACTTTGATTCTTTAAAGCTATAGAAGTTACAAATAAATGAGAACTTACTTAAGAAAATCACGATGGGGAGATGCTTCCTCCTAAAATCCATGACTTTCCTGGTTGCACGGCCACAGCGAGCGGAGCTTCTGGTTCATTTACTCCCGCATCAACGCGTGGGTCTGACCGCCTGGACGCGTTTCGGCAGACGGACACATGCGCGCTCCTCCGGCCGGACTGTGGAGTTATTTCTCCAAGTTGCGCACTGTTGTTGCCTTTACTCACTCCAGTGATGCTGATGCTGCTGCTGCAGCTCCCGGTGACGACAGAGCCCCAAACCCTCCCCCTCCGTTAGTCACCGCTCCTGCGGTGCTCTTCAGTCCCGCAGATGTTTCTGGTGCGTTTTAAAGGTTTGATGGCAGGATGTGAGTTCTTGGTCTCTGAAGAAAGCTCCGAGATCATAAAACTAATCTCAGTTAATGAGGTGATAATCTAAGAACAAACCGGAAGGTTGATAATAAAAGCGTCTGCTTCATTTTGACTATAATTAGAGAAGCTGAAAAGCACAATTGCGTTTTATGAGGCTAAATATGGCTCTCACGCAACACCTTTCCCAGCTTTTAAGGCTGGGGCTTGTTAACGGGAATCTGATGTAAAGCTGCCGGTCGGCCAGGGGCGGTTCTCGTCTGAATGGGGCCCTGACGCGGCCCCGCTTCCTTCAAACCACAGTTGGTAGTAACTGGTTACATTTACTTTAGTAAAGTTTTGGAAAAAAATACTTTTACTTGAGTAAAATGTCTGGATACTCTATCCACTGAGTAATTCTACTGAATGAAGAAAAACCTCATTTTAACCACAAATTCACCAGACACCTGCAGTTTTTGTTAAAATTTGATTTGTTTTAAACTGAAAGAAAAAAAAAACTATTTATTTTCCTGATCAATTATTTTCATTTTGGCTTTTAAAATACCCCAGATTTCTACATAAAAAGCCCAGTCTGATGATGTAGTTTTTAAATATTAAATAATTGATGTTTTGATTCTTGGTCAGATTCTCTTTTTTTATTAACTTCTTTTATTTTCATTAACTCTTACTTAAATTCATTTTTTGAATCATTTTGATAAAACAAAACCAACACATTAAATATTCCTTACAATAAAACTGAAAAACAATGAAGACACAAAATAAAAAAACTTGTGTTGAAAATAAACTTAAACTATTGGGCAGAATTATTACACAACAAAATGAAAAACATTTTCCCCATCTGCTTTTTTTAAGTTAGATTTTTAAATAAATTCAAATTTCTACCATTCAAAATCAAACGCGCTCAGCCTCCTTTCTTTAAAAACAGGGAGAAGCTTTTTCTTTATGGAGTCTGTCATTTTTCTGATTTATTAACGATCAACTCTGTGCAGGAGAAACCACAACCTCCCAGACGCCGTTCAGAGAAAAGGATTGTTTTCTTTCACCGTAAATCCTGTCTAACAACTGGGTTCAGTTCAGGTGAAAAGAGCGGCTGTTAAAGATTAAATTACTTTTCTTTTTTACATGTGAAAACACTGCATTGCTGTTTTGACCATTTAAAATAAAAATGCTCAAACTTTGGAACATGGGACAAATGTTGGGAGTTAACAGAAAAAAATAAAACGCAAATAATTTCAATCAAACACATACTTTATAAGTAGTAAAATCAGCAAGTAAGTGTTTCACAATTTCAAAATGCGTGTTTTTTTTAAATAAATAGCCCAAATATGGTCCAGTTTCTTTAAATATGTTTTGAAATTCCCCTTTTGGAGTCAAAGCCTACAATTTGATACTGCTGTTTGAGTGAACAGCACAGGGGAGCAAAAGATATTTATTAAAATAACATGCAAATATCAGCTGGTAAAGTTATTCTGGGTTGAAGGGACAAAAAGGAGTCACCCCTACCACACTGCTGCCCTGGGCAAACTGCCATATCGCCTATAAAAATATCTACAGCTGCTTTTAAATATCAGCAAAATCACCTGAAAATCAAACAGAAAATCAAAGTAAATAATTCTAATAAAAAGTAAGCTGTTAAAGTTACGGCTGGTAAATTACAACATTATGCTCAACAACAAACTGCTGAGGTAAAATGCTATAAGAAATGCTTTTGTTTTTAAGACAGCTTCCTTTTGGGGATTTGCAGACTCCACCGCATGCAGAGCATGACGTTAATGGAAGAGAAATCAAATGGAAATATTTTCTGTGACCTTACAAAAAAAAGTGAAAATCAGAACCAAGGTCTGATGAAATGGCTGGAGCACTCTAGGAGTAGAGTGCAGGTTTGATAGGAGAGATTTTCATAAAAAAGAAAATCCTTTCTGGCCAACATGACTGATTTGTAAAGGCATCAAGCCATAGCAAAGGGTTGCTGCTATTGTTGACGATTCTGTTAGTGATTTCTTTAGAGTATTTTTAAGGCCGTCCATCTTTACCCACATTTACATTCAGTTAAATCTCCCGACTTTCAAGTGCTGACCTCTGTTTGTGCAGCTGTTTTTATATCTGTTTTCACATTTTACCATGTTACAACCTTTCCATTCATTTACCTTATGCTGCGTTTACACTGAAGGCGTCTGATGCTTCACGTTAGACGCGTTTGCATTTGGAGTCATTTTGCTCCAGACGCGTTGGGATGAGTCGTCGTTTCCCCTTGCCGGTCTCCTAATACTATGGCCGATGAAATTAAGAGGGACACCAAAATATTATGTTGTGAAAGCTTCTGCCATCGTAACTGAGGCTCCGATGTCTTTGCTGAACATTTTGCATCTTGTTTTTATTAAGCGAACAGTGACAGCTCATAACCACAGGTTAGGAGCCGCTTACCTCTTTTTTTCCTCTCCTGGATACTTTGATCCATGGCGGATGAAATAAATTTTGGTGGCCTTAGGATCGCATCTCTGCTTTTTGCAGATGATGTGGTTCTGTTGGCTTCATCAGGCCGTGATCTACGACTCTCACTGGAGCGGTTCGCAGCCGAGTGTGAAGCGGCTGGGATGAGGATCGGTGCCTCCAAATCGGTGCCTGCATCTCCTAGCAGGACATGAACTACGGGCCCCTTCGTCAGGTAGCAGTCTCTCTGACTGGCTGATACTCCATGTCAACCGCAGAAGTTCAGTTTTCTACTCCAGCATCCATGTTAGACCACTGCGCAGCGCGAGACACAAACTGGGCCGTGACGCGCGTCCACATCGATTTTCAATGTTAAAACCAGTCGCCCAGACGCTCAAATTGCGTTCAGTGTGAATGCAGCATAAGTGAAATCTTGTCAAAGGGGAATTTCTGTCACCTTTGGAACAAACAAGAAAGCCAGTTTTGTCTATTTCAGTCTAATTTATTGGCATTTTGTGAAACAGTAATGGATAAAAGTAAAGTGGATGGAAAAATACTCTGTTTTCAGGATCTTTAACAGCTAAAAAGCATCAATGCCTCTGCTGGGGTACATATTTGCCATTTTGGGGCACTTCTCAGCCTGTTGGCGTCATGATTTATTTTTCTTGCTAGTTTGATTGCACTCCTCTCTGCTTTTCCCATTCAGCTAACTGATGCCATCTAATGTGTTTTCCATCCCAGCGATCCTGTACTTATGCTCCTGGTTTGTTCTCAGATGTCAGGTTCTTTAGTTCAGATTTGTCACCTTTAAGGGTTTTTTCCTCATCAAGTTGAATAACCCCTGGCTAAAAATGAATAGACAGCACTGTTTGAAACCGTTTGAAACAGAAAATTAATCAATAAAAATGAATAGAGCAGGATAGGATTCTGCCTCTTTCAGCTTCCTTATATTATTTTCATCCTCTCATCTTTTCTTGACAGTTTTGTCTTCTCTTCTTGCCGATTGCTTAATTTAAAAACTTATAATCTATGTAATTAATCGTACACCCTAATAAAACACATTGTTTTAAAGTTCACATGACAAAAAAGAAAGAAGAACTTTTTGTTAATTTGAAATCCAGCGAGTTGCTTCTTTCTTCTCGTTTTCTTTTGCGGTGTGTTTTAATTAGCTCTTACAGGTCAGGTTAGGTAATCGAAATAGTAAAAGAGCAATTACCATCAATTGGATAATCTGTATTTTAAGACAGAAAGGTGTCCTTGGTGGCTTCAGGTATTTTTGTGAATTTAAACAAGAGTGGTGATGATCTGATGACTGAATCTTTGTGAAATGTCAAATTAATTTCATAAAGTAGATCATTAGTGAAAATGTTGGCTGGATCGTTGACATTATCAAAGGGTTCAGTGATATATTTGTTTATATAGTTTAAAAAACTTTATTTTCCCTGGAATGGTGGCGGCTCCAACGTTTACGTTTTCTTTGCAGACTAAAGACAGTATATAATATTGTAGCTGAGTTGTGTGATTTGCTTTTTTATTTCAGTATTCTGCAGTTATACAACATGTGAATTTAAATGTGAACATTTAAATGAATGACTTTTGCCTTTAAACTTAATTTTTAATACTACATCGTATTATTCTAGACAATAAAGTGTGGAAATTAGGTTTTTTTTGCAAATATTTTCAGATGTGGATATTTCTTATTCGTATTATGTTTTGGTTTTGTGTCACTAAGGTCACATTTTCGCTTTCAAACAAAACATTTATTAAAGTAATTATTAAAAGTTTGTCATATCCTTACAGATTATTATTTTCATAACAATCCCGATAGTCCTCAACTCAAGCCCAATTTAATTTAACAACAGTTTTTGGGAATTAGCAACTGTTTGAAACAGAAAAATAATTAATGCATATTTAAAAAATAATAAGATTAAATGCGAACATTTTTAAAGACCAAAATTGTAAATATGGTTAGGTAGCAAGCAAAGACGCCAGAATAAGTGGCATGTTTTGATAATTAAAGTACTTTTCAAAGCATTTCGCTATACCTACAGATAAAACTGATTGGTTACAGTCTGGTGACTTAAAACTGCTTCATGCTAACCACCAGAACCCCTTCCATTACATTTGTCACAGTCTCCATGCTTGTCTTTGTTCGTTTTTCAAAAAGCAGTGATTTATGGTTTCCTTTATACGGAACAGAACATCAGCAGATGTTTTCTGCTCATGATCCTTTGACTTGAGGATTACAGGCTTAATGCAGTTGCTTCTGGTATGTTGACCTTTATGTTTTCATCTGCAGCAGAATATAAATCATCTCAATTAACCTCCTCGTTTCATTCATGAACAGTCGTCTAGGGTGGAAGACAAAGAAAAAGTCTAACACTCTTGTTAAGTCCGTAACTTTCATAAAATATTTCTCTAGTTGGGCTTTTTGAGGTTATGTATTGCCTTTTTATTGCCAAACCTCATTCACAAAAACTACACTGTTTCCAAAAGTAATTACAATCCCCTCTTCTTCTGCAGAGAACACGACTACTTTCCCATAAAAATAAAAAAAGGTTACAAGATTTTTGAATTATTCCTCTTGGCAAACTATACCGCTGTAAGTTCTGGAAAGATCGATGACAGTGTGTCCTTATGTGTCCATCTAAGACAAACATTGCATTACTCAAGTTTAGCGTGTGGTTTCAGGCTTGGGGTAATCAGCCACGTCTGATTATCTGAAAGAACAATGATGGTTGGTTTTCTTGTCGTTCCATTTAGGACGATTGGAGACGTTACCCAGAAACTTGATATGATTCTTTGGGGAAGCATCTGGCTATTCACATAAGGCTGCCATCTGCCAAGAACAAAGAAAGTATTTCTGAAATAGTTTTGGTAATTTCATGGTTATCAGTCAAGTGTTGTATATATAATTTACTTTTGCATTGGCTGCACTGCTGGGATTTTGGAGATCTGGGTAAATAATTTCTTCTTTTATAAGAGCAGTGCGTTGGATGTCTTCCTTTAGGAAAATCCACATTTTCCTGAAATGCTAACTGAACTCTGGTCTTCTGATCAGGCAGAGGCAGACCAAGTGAAACAGTGCTGTGGAGCATCTGGTCAATTTTCTGAGTTCAACTTGAATCAAACAGTAGTGAGATTTCTTTCAGCTGATATAATTGTCTGGTTTCTTCAGTCTACTGTTACTCACGAAGTGCCGGTTCTGAGTCTGGTTTGGGTTCTTCTTCCACTGGGATGTGCCCTGTTCCTCCAGAGGGAGAAATCATGCCCAGAAGCCCAACAGGACTTCCTCCGGGCAGTATTGTGTTAAGAGCAGCTAGAAACCACGGAAGGGGATTGAATCAGATCCAGATGATTTAATAATTTTCAGCTGTTTGGGGTAGCGTGCTGTGGGTAGAGCACACGGCCCAAATATGGAAGCTGTTAGTCCTTGAGTGAGCTGTCCAGAGTTCAACTCCTGACATCAAGACTTTTGCAGAATGTCAGTTTCTTTCATGTTTGATTACCAATACAGAAATCCATCCATTATCCTCTGCTTTATCCAGAGTTGGGTCATGGGGGCAGCAGACTAAGCAGAGAGGCCCAGACTTCTCTCTCCAGCCACCTGGGCCAAGATAATCCCAGGTTAGTGAAGAAGCATTGTCCGTCCAGCATGTCCTGGGTCTTCCTTTGGGTCTCATCCTGGCTTCAAGGAGGCATCTTAACCAGATCTGGGAGCAGCTCTACTCCGACTCCCTCCTGGATTTTTGAGCATCTCACTCTTTTCTCTAAATGAGAGCTCAAACACCCTGCAGAGGCTGCCTGTATCTCGTCCTTTGGTCATGATCCAGACCAAAGATGAGAGTAGGAATGTAGATCAACTAGAGGTAAATTGAGAGCTTTTCCTTTTGGCTCAGCTCTCTCTTCACCATGACAAACTGAAACAGAGCCAGCATCACTTTAGAGCAGTGGTTCCCAAACTTTTTCTTCTGCGCCCCCCCAGTGGTTTCCAAACATTTCCTGCGCCCCCCCCCCTATGGATTACAAATGGCTGTCTGGTTGAAACGATGCCTGGGAGGGGGAGAGGGATCGACTTTTTTGGGGGCAAAATGAATGTACGTAGCTGAAAATAGACACAAACATCGGTAGCCTACAAGGTACTTGTTAAGCTTGTTAAGCTGAAGGTTCTGTATTGATATTAGCTAGTCATCTTTTAGCTAACATTACCTGCATCCAACAGCTTTACTCAACTCAGTCGGTTAGTTTGGAGGGAAAAACTGTGAAAAGTTCTTTGCGCATTGCTGGTTTTCTGCCGTGATTCTAACACAAACCTACGTAGCTCCGCACAGCAGCAGCAGGTCTCCTTCACAGGTGTAAACCCAGCGCGAGTAGCGCTCATGTTGCGTTTAAAGGCGGCTCGGAATAATAAACTCTGCAATAAGCATCACTCATTCCATCACTACCACTGGTCAGACGTGTTGACAGATATTGTCATGCAGCGGCAAACAAGCGGTGAACCTCAAGGTTAGCAGGAAATGACTTGCTCTTGAAGTTCAATCTAATAAAAGTGAAATATGTCCGGGCCTTTCAGGATGAGTTTCACCATCAACCATGTGTCTGTGTTACCAGGTCAAATCTAGAAGAGTTCTCCAAGGGTAGGGTTAGCGGTTAGGGAAGGATTTGTGCTACCCCATTTTCTGGACACTGAAGAACGTTTTCCAAATAACAGAAAGAAGTACTTGAGAGATATCTGTGTGGATTCCACACAACTGTTTTCTGAAAAAACATAAACATTAAATAAATCAGTGAGGATATGGGACGAAGAAATGTCCCATATTTTCCTTTTTTCCTCTGTACAATGGTTGACAAAACAGCAATTACCAAGGAGATCAGATAACAAGTCCATGCAGCTTTTCCAAGGAACCACATGTAAAGTAACATAAATCTCATTCCTTACTTGCTCTGACAACTGTAGCAGATTTAAATTCCTTCGGGAACATGAACATAGCTGTGGGGACAGATTGTAGGGAAGGAACATTTGAAATGTCAATGAAAACTTGACAGATAAAAGTTATGTTCCAGCAGTCTTGTCCAGGACAGGAAGTCTTGACCTCTGCAAGTAAACCTCAGACAGGCCTGTTTTCTGCCATATGGCAAAACAATTTCTAAAACTGCAAGAATAATTGTGAGAGATTCCAGTGGAGAACAAGTGATGACCGTGAAATATATGCAGACTTTGAAGCAGGAGTCACTGTGTCACATTAACCTACGTGCAAAACTTTCCAACAGATAGTGGCAGCCCAAGGAAGCAGAACACTTACTGCATCTAGTGACGCACCACTCATCACTATTGGCTAAAAGGAGCATACCGTTTAAAAATATGGTCTCTCAAACTTGTTCTTTTGCAATCCTTTCATGTGAACAAACCATAAGAGCTACAAAATATACACTGCAAATATTACCATTAGTAACTAAAACAGTATGTTGCCTTTTGCCTTATTAACTTACCTGAAATGGATTATTTACCTTTTTATCCTTGACAATCTTTACCTTGAGTGTCATTACCACATTTTCATTAAACCCCTTTTAGCATTAAGTTTTATATTTTCCATGTACTATAACATAACTTAAAAGTCACAGACAGTCACAACTAACTTTACATAACATTACATTTAATCTTTGCTTTGCTGACTAAGCATGACTAATTTAACAAAGATCATGAGTACCCTCTAGTGGGCGAAACCATAAATGCTATTCTTAATAGCAACCTGTTTGCTCTGTGAAATATATCTAGGCGTAAATTTGCACAACAAAACGCTAATACCAACCTTTTTCTCTCATCAACCAAGTGCCAAAGAACAGCTAAAATTACTCCTGGACAATATCCTTTTCTCGTTTTTAGCCGTGAAGCACATCTCTGTGCACGCTTGTGTTCCCGCTGCTGCTGTACATTTTGCGACAGTCGATTTACGACGCCTTGTTGTTCTAAGTCTTTCAAAAATAAAAGCCATAGCTGCGTTACTGCTGCAGCAGAATAATAGCACATATGAACGCATTTACAATAAAAAAAATAGACATGTAATTTAGACTAAATTCAAGGTAAAGTTTATGCTGCCTTGAAATGAACAAGCTAATATTAGCATCTGGTCTTTTCGTGAAAGGCGAAAGTGCGAGTAGCTTTAACTGAGGAGCGTTTTATTTATTAGCTTCTACATTTTGTATGTAAAGGTTAAATATAAAAACCTCTTCGTCAATTAACGTGATACGTTTGTCAATGAAAAAGACGACTTTCGTTGCTCAGTATAACCTTATTTGCTTTAGCTAGACTTTAATAGATGTAAACGTTATTTTGTGAATAAAAGTATTCACAGAATACAACTATGACTTTATCAACAGGTGCTTCTAAAGATTGTTGATCTTTGTTGATCATAAATCCACCACATCTTTTTGAAAAACGTTTTTCCTTCCTCTTCAAAACCATGCAATATGTTATGTTGGTGTACAACAAAAAATATATATATAAAAAAAAAATAAAAAAAAAAAAACAGGAAAAATCCCGTCACTGAATAAATACCTGTGTGATTAAACCTTCTAATAAAGATGTGGAATAATTTCCTGTTAATTGGCTTCATGCCTTTTTTTTTTGCCCAGGGTAAAGTGTTTACAGCAGCAGGAAAGTTTCAATATCCTCAGAGATGATTTCTCTCATTAAAGCCAGCAATTAGGATTATCCTCAGGTTGGTAAATCAAATTAGATGAAACCTATATGAGTTTCTACATTCAGATCAGAGACAGCATGTTCAGAGAATGATGACTCATGCAGTCAGTGAGCTAAATGGAGAGTCAACGCACTCAGATCAGTTGTTCAACTTTGAATGAAAGATGGCATGTTGTTTTGGTAGCAAGACGGTTTAAACCACAGCCAGCAGAAAGTGACATCAGTCCTGCAATAAATCTGTGAACAGGATCTTTGGGTATCCTTGCTGAGTTTTGGCAGCAATAACTCAGCTCCATAAATGCTACACTAATGCAAACAAGTGCTATGCAATGACTGTGTGCCATATTTCTCATCTGTAGCGAATGAAGTAATGGAAAAGAAAATAGCGTCCCAGTGGGCTACTCATGACAAATGAGAAACCAGACAAGACAAATGGTCCCACAAATGTCGATCTAAGAAACTGAGATCTGGCAGGGATCTAAGGAGGCATGGCACCAATTAATCTGAACCGTGGGGTTAAAAACCAAAGACATCAGTCAGATTAGAGACAGAGGATAATTTTTAACATGTAGGGTCCTCCCCTGTCTCATATATTCTCATTTGCTGCACTGCAGTCAGATAAGGTTGATTTACTGTGGAGAAGGTGAAGCAATCAGGGGTCCTACACGTTCATTTTATTGTCAGAGTTCTCAGTCTCTGGTTGTTTGCTTTAGATACAAAAGTTCAGCTTGAAGCCTGTAATCAGAGAAAAATTAATTATAGAGAGTCATTCAGTAAACTAAAGTATTTTTTATAACTACACAGTATTCATGTTGAATTTTTGTCCTTACTGTGTTTTTATTTTTCTGCCACTTTGAGTCACTTTGCTACTTTTGCACATAAATTTCCCCAATAAAGACATTTCTATTCTATTCTATTGATATCATTAATGTCACTCCATAAGTGAAACATATAATATATATTTAATAGACAAATCAATATGAACTTGTTTTCTTTGCATTATTTCAGGTCCAAAAGCACTGCATCTTTTTCGTTATTTTGTCCATTTCTCATTTACTACAAATAAATATAACATTTTTGCTTGAATCTTCAGACACATTCATAGAATAAAAGAACAATGTTCATTTTACTCAAGCATAAATTTATAAAAAGTAAAATTAGAGAAACTGATCATTAACTTTTAATTTAACTTTACTTTTTCCAGAGCTAAATTAAGCATTATTGGGGGTCAAGTTGTTTCCATTTTTAGATCCACTGATCATTTGGTTACAGAAATAAAAAACTTTATTTGGAATAAAAATTATTCCCCCCCAAGATGTATTTGCCCTCCTACACATTTTTTATTGTTGCTCAGAAATGTTTAAAGTTGTCGAACAAACTGCAATAATTTGTTATTAATAGAGGTGGATATAAAAATATGTAGCCACAACTAAAGAAAACAAAAAAAATCTATAAAAATATGTTTTCAAGACACGTACATTCATGAGTCAAGATAAAAGTTAATTAAATTGTTAGCTGGCAGGCAATCAGCTAAATGCTAAAATATCGACCTATTCCTTTACTTATTTATTCTATTTGTGTTAAATTTCTTAATCTGGAACCTGAGTGTAAATTTTCTACCACAAATAAAATAAGGTGGCATGACAAAAAATAAAATCTTTGAATCCTATTATGCTCAGATTATACAAAAACTAAAAACTGATCATGTATAAGGTTGTAAACATGGGTTATATGTAGTGTATCCTGCTAAAAAGTCATTTTTATTTCTTGTTTTTATCTTCCATCTCCAAATCTTTTGAGTAAGACTGGCCAGTAATTCTTTTTTCCCCTTTTTGACAGTTTTTTATTAAGTTTTAATCCTTTACGGTTCTGCATTACCTCCAGCCAGTAACACGTGGCTCTTCAGATCTCCACAATGCATCTTGTAAAAAATGCAAAACTTCAAATAAGGATCCAATAACAGTTCGTCACATAGCTTTCAACAAGCTTTTTAAATTCTTATGCCAACTTTTTCAGAGGAAACAGATTTACCGTTCAGCTCCTGAGGAAAACATCATTCTGGACATTTGCTGTCTGGGAAGAATATATATCCTCAAAAATATGCGAGTAATCTTTCATCTTTGATAGCTAAATGCAATTTATTTGAAAATGGTCTCTTGTTTTGAGGCAGCAACCTCTGGTTACGGAAACACCAAGCAACATGTAATGGTGTGTTTAAAGGTGACTTATGAGCTGTAAAAAAATATGTTCATTACAAAAGAAAAATGACAAAATCCTTCTTAGATAATGAGATTTCCATCTGTTCAGTTATGCCTATTTTGAGCTGTTTTATGTCACTTTAAATCCAAATAACCTGCTGCTGTCCACGCCCCCAATTCAATCTTTACACTAGCTCGTTAAATTGGCTGCAAACAGGTGTGAAATCAAACAACTGTACATCTTTGAAAAGCAGGAGTAGAGTCTTCTGCACAACCAACAAGAAAGCAGGAAGTGTTTTCTGGATTGTAAGTCAACACTAAACACTTATCTTTTTCCAGCAGCCATTGTACAATGAACACAGCAGTAAAATTAGCTGACCAAACTGCTGGGGCTCTGCTTCTGTTGCTAGGTAACAGGACCCGGGCTCGGCTTGTGTTGCTAGGTAATGGGACCGGGGCTCTGCTTGTGTTGCTAGGTAACGGGGCAGTGCTGGCCAGTTGTAACTTAGCAATCAGGAGGTTTTTGATAAAGACAGACACCAAAAAACATTAAGTTATTGCCAATAAAAAACAAACAACTAGGTGGTTTTTAAGCACTTTGGCTGCTTATAGAAGCAGTAGAGACACAAATGGAAGTATAAAAACATTCAAAATATGAAATTTGCACAATAGGTCCCATTTAACCTCAATCAATTTAGATAGAGAGCACTTGGAAATGTGAACTTTAAAAAAAATCTAAATCTGGAAGAAGCTAAATGTAGGGAAAATACAGAAAAGACTTGAGTTTGGAGTGGAGGTTCACCTTCTAGCAGGACACTAATCATCAGCCTTGGTTGTGAAGTTAAGTGAAGAAACGTTTTTGGACAGTTGGAGGAAGCTGGAGTACCTGGGGAGAACCCATACATGCACAGGGAGAACAAACAAAGTCCATACAGACAAACCCAGAACCAGAACCTTCTTGCTGCGTGGGAAGGGCAAAGGGCGTCCCCACCATTTCTTTTCAGCTTAATCTGCCTTTTGGGAGAGAAATCAAAGTTTCTGACAGTCAGCTGTAAAAAATCCTAAACATATCAAACTTAAAGTAGTGGAGTTCTTCTCCTGCCACAGATCAAATATGTTTCTGATCAGTACATAGTTTTTCATTGCAGATTGATTTACTGTGACATCAGCAGCTTTAAAGCCTAATATGTAGGTCCTGGGATGAAATGTGGCTGTTGCTCTTCTGTTCTGCGTTTTGCTCTCAGTTTATCCAGATAACATGATATAAAGCTCAAAAAAGTTCGATTTTGAATGATATCGCCTCTTTAAATTGCATCTTGGAGTTTATGTTTAGTCAAAATGTTGTTTCAATGCGATTTATTAGAATGAATCCTGAGTTGCAATATTGGACCTTTAGATTTCGGACACAACTAGAAAACTATGGAAGTAATGGAGGGAGGAAAAAATCACTTTTTTTACAAATAACTTTTAAGCAGGTATTTAACGCGCTTTTCTTTTAGTCAATTTTGATTTTAAAAATGTTTTTTTATGTAGTTTTACCATCTTAAATGCTGTGTTTTCATTGGCTCTAAATGTGAGATTATCATAATTAACATGGACGGAGGCTTGAAAATCAATATTTGGTGGAGAAACCAGGAGGTTTTCAATGAGGTTCGCTGCAGCGGGCTCTTAGTTTTTACCAGTATTTGTTCTTAAAGAGGAATAAAGAGGAGAGCAAAACTGGGAGCATTTTGTGGTAAAAATCATTTCCATCTCTGGTACTGGGAAGGCAGAAAGAGCTGAGTCGGATCACCAACATTCAATGTTTGAATTTGAATTTTGAACAGACTGGAGTCTGAAAGTCAAATCCAAACTCTGTCAAACTGTGTAAAAAATCCCTCCAGACAGATTTAGACAGTACCGTGAAACACAGTATGAGATATCCTTTGATGAATGTGACACACTTAGTTTATTTTTCTTTCCTCAGGAGTAAAACTCTCTTTTTGTAATACTCTTATGCCACCAAGCTTAGATTCTGCTCAGGCAGCCACATTTAATCCAGTGTTTCTGAAGTCTTAGACATTCAGAGTCCTAAGTGGGCTAAATGAGTGTCACCAGGTCCTAATGCTATTAAGGTCTGGAGTAATTTACTGAAACTGATTATATTAGAGCAAAGACACGATGCTCCCATGATACCCCTAACAAAGTCCCATCTCCTCCGACTGCAGATAGAAAAACAAGAAAAAAAGATTTAACAGAAAAAAACAAACTTTTCAAAAAACTTTCAACTTTAATGCTCTTTAAATTAAGCGAAATGTGTGATTTAGCAGGGAGCATCATTCATGCAACACGGGTTTTTTAAAAAAAGGAAAAGATCAGAGTGAATTATTAAAGCCGGGCCCAGCTTTGTTCATCAGGGCGTCCACATGCTGCAGACTTTTTGAAGGGCAACAGTCTGCTTCCTGCAAGCCGTTTGTTAGAAAACTAAGTAGACAGAAGGAGGACAGCAGATATCCTTCAACGGCAAAAAATCCACCGCCGTTAAATTACATCATGACTGGTTCACGATAAAAGCTCAACTCGTCTTTGTTTGCCCGTGTCTCTCTTCGGCAGACTGCCTCGCTCTTTACTCCTGTACTTTGAGGGGTATTAAATATTAAAGATTTAGAGGGGGCTGTGTTTTTTTAACTGGGCTGAGACTCAGATCCCACTGTGATAAAGAGAGATTCACTCGTTTATTCTTTCAAAGGGTCGGCTGGGTGATGAGAAGCTCAATATGAAAGAGGATTTTTTTAGCTGGAATCCACAGGGAGTTTCTTCTTCTCCTGTTTGTGTGCATGTTTTTAACTTTAGATATGTGCTACAGATCATGCAGAGCAGGAAGAAAAGGCTAAATGGTGGGAAAATACTAACATATGGAGAACCAAAAGCAGGTGTTTTTCTTTTCTTTTTTTTTTTCATTTGCCCTGTCAGATGTGAACGGGAATGAAAATTTCCAGACATGGTATTTGAAGAAACAGTAAGATTTCACAGAATCTGCTTCACGTGCCAAGAAGGCACCTGTAACCACTTGACTTTCTGTTCCCTAATGCATCTTCAAAGGCTCAGACAGATTAGATGTTTGATGTAGACAAGGGAACGTCCTTTTACCGCAGCCTTCTGCAGACAAGTTGTGGATTATGACCTCGTAATTTCAGAAAACTAAATATTTACTGAGACAATTGAACTAGCGGCTGTTTGCTAGTGCAGCTTTTTAAGGTTTATGTTCCTATTGTAAGTTTTATTTTGTTTTTATTTCAGCCTCAAATACGAAAATGACTTCCTCAAGTCGATAAAAAGCAGACTGCTCTGCAAAAACACAAAATCTTACCAAGTATTTTGTCTTGTTTGGAGAGCAAATATCTCAGTAAATTTGAAATAAGACAAAACTAACTTACAACTAACGTTTAAGCAAGAAATGGCTAATTCAGTTTATTCCTCTGTTTTCTTTCTAATGCAGTGTCACATCCACAGCTACACAGCTTTCTCCTGGTTGTTGCTTAACCACCTTCCCTGCATTTAAAAGCCAGTCAGTCTTTTCACCTCTTTGCCAGATCTTTCAGTGCTTCAATGGTTTTACTGTTTCCATTCAGTTATTAGATCTGGTCAATCAAGTTTTTCTGTTTTTGTGCAAATGTTTTTCAATAAATCATCAACATGAGGATTCCTACCAATCATGGTAACAGTGTTTCTTCATTTTAATCAAACTTTTTTTTTAAAAAAAGCAACTGCTAGATGCAAGTACAGACGTTTCCTTCAGTGAAAACAATTTCAGCTTTTCTCCAATCCGCAGCTTCTTCTACACACAATTTATTTATTTTTCTTTCAGAAACAAGAAAAGGAAAAATTAGAAGGATGCCTCAAAATGAGACTTTTGTACTTTGATATAAAAGAATGTGACATAATTTAATGAATAATCTTTCAAATTTAGTATTTTCATCCTGAAACATATTTTTATTTGTACTTGAGTAATTTTATTTTGAAGTATTTCTACTCTTACTTGAATAAAACTTTTGGATTTTCTACCCACTGAATGAAAAACAAACCAGAGACAGACACACCTGCAGTTTTTGTTAAAGTTTCATCAGTTTTATATTGAAATAAACTGACCTGGAATATTTTTCTTTTTGCCTGACTTTAACTTTTGTTACTTATATGAATTATTGTCATTTCAGTCCTTAAAATTCAAACATTTGCATTTAAATTTATATTTTGACCCATCTAATTATGTAATTTTTAAATATTAAATGATTGATACTTTGATCAATTACTCAGTACTTTGACTTTTTACAAAGTACTTTTTTACTCTTACATCACAACCTCTGCTGTGATGTATATTTATGTAAATACTGATGTATTTCAAGTGGCATTTTCTGTATGTTTTAGTGTCACAAACTAAAAATACACAAACTAAGGTGACATTTTCTTAGTTTACTTTTTCTCAGCATTTTCCCAGTTGTTTTGTGTTTCTACTATATTTCATATTAACTTAGATATACTTATTTTACTCAATCATTTGATTTATTTTAACATTTTGTTGTGCTTTCTTCGTGCAGAATAACAACAGAAGGGATTCTGATTCTGTCTTCTTGAAACGTTTACATCACAGTGGAAAATTTAACAGGTGCTCCAACAGTTTTACAACCATTTTGCTTCCTTAACCTTATAATAAACGTCTCCTAACGCTCATGTTCCTGACGAAACCGTTTTGGCTGATAAGGAGGTTCAGCAGCATCTGATTAGTCATCCAGCTGTCATGGCGGGAAATCAGCGTTCATTTAGAGATTTGCCTCTGGGCGCCTGGCGCATGCATGTCCAACACGCAGTCTCATTTTACCTCTGATTACGCTCGGTAACTCCTCGGGGAAATATCCGACTCTATTGCTGTTAAGTGCTTCCTTGTGTTTCAGAGAAATTCTCTAATTGTGAGGGGCTGTTGTCTGACACTAACCAAGTTTATTTTTGGTTCGTTTAAGTAAAATCCAGTCCCTGAACGCAACACACGTCCAATCAGAAGTGGCGGCGTTTACGTCACTCTTAGTAATTAGATTTCTTGTTAATATAAAAGCATAGATGGGTGCAGCTTTGGACTGGTCTTAATCAATGAGCAGTGGTGTTTGAGAAATGACTCTCCCTTCAGTTTTGGACGGAATCCCATTTTATTATTGAGCTGCATAGCTTCAGCTGTTTTCTTTAATGTAAAATGTTTTAGGGCAACTCACAGGATGATATTTAGCAAGTTTAAGCCGTAATCTTGTGCAGAATCTACTTTTCTTATCGAGTTCTTTCTGTTTTTTCTGAAACACACAAGACTTATGATTTTTTTATGTCAACAATTTAGTTTAAGGAAATAAATCTGCATTAAACACAATTTTATGTAATCAGATCAGTCAGTTTAACTAAAATGAATAAAGTTTTTTTTTTTTGTCTTCAAGGGGCAGCAAGATGAAAACACATTAAAAACTGTTGTAAAATAAACGGAGGATTAGCTAAGAGTTGAGACGATTTCCTCTTTCTGCTCAGTCAGAATGACCAAATATGTCTGTGGTTGAAGGCAGGAGTAAAAGTAAAAACATTCGGCAGGATTTCCTTTTAAAATGTATGACTTGGGTCACATTTTTGTGGTCAACTACCACAAACTTTACATAATAGTTTGCAGGAATTTTGTCTGTGTCTTTTGGAGTCGAGTCAGCCATGCAGGAGCAAACTTTTGGTTACAAATCTTTGGCCATTTAAAAACAGACAACAGAGAACAGTGCTGCAGTACTGTAATTAATTTAATTATCCAGAGTAGTTTAGGATTGATAAAACAAAATAGCAACTCAAAGTGGTAAATCAGAATCATGACAGCTTATTTTGGATAACTGTATTTTCTTTGACTGGCATACATACGGAAGCATATTGGTGTCACAGAGGAAAACACATTTTTGAGCACTATCGTGTTGTAACATAAAAATTATATTGTAGAAACGTGATAATATATTGCACAAAGATAATATATGTTGAATTAAAAATTATAATTGTATTGTTGAAAGAATGATCATTTTTTTGAAAAAGCATGATAATATGTTGAAATATTGGGATAATTTAATGAACAAACATAATAAAATGGATAAACATAATTATACTGCATGAACGTGATAACTGTTTTATTAAAACATAATTATATTGTACAAAAATAATATTTATGCTGTATAAACATAATTATATTGTGAAAACGTGATAATATTGTATTCCATGCAATATCATGGAATATAATTATGACGAAAACTTATGTCTGCTGCTTAAAGGCAGGAGTAATAGTAAAAATATTTTTACTATTATTAAGAATATTATTAATATTGTTAATTCTATTTATTAAGAATGGTTTTTGGTGATTTTTATGCTGACCTTATTGATGTTTTTTTCTCTTTTAAACATCTGAATTCAATTACGCTGCAGCAACAAAAACAGTTTAATGTGGTTCTTGTGGCGCCGCCGTGTCAAACATCGACGGCTAACCTGTGCACGTGACCCATTACAGCGCTAAAGCTCATTAACACCCACCTAAACGGAAAAAAGGCCGAAATCTAAATGAAGCCATTAACCTACAACGAGGACGTCAGGTTGAGCAGAAGGTTGGATTGAATGAGTCGGTACGCACTTAATTAGAACAATCCCTGTGAGTGTGTGGATGTGTGTGTGGGTCAGTGAGCTTATAAACCCATTAAAAACATCAATACTGCAGTGATCACTTGACACAGCCTCTTTATGTTCATCATTAAGGCTCATGCATCGTTTGATGTGACACACACAGACACGGTTTAGACAGATTATTGACCATGTGAGCAGGAAAAACGTGCAGGACGCTCATTCTTCACAAGTAAAGAGCCAAATGTAGCTTTCTGTGTTTGAGTGTGACAGCGAAACAGTTACTGGTTAAAAAATTCACATTTCTCACTTTGTAGTCCTGCACCATAAAAGCAGTTCTACTTGTTGATCTGTCAGAGCCACATGTTGTTTTCTTTGGGGGTTTTTATCAGGCCTGTCGTTAAGAAAACTTCTGCATATTTTGGTAAAACTTTATTTGATTTGTGTACATCAGACTGACATCACACTGTCGGAACATGATGGAGGCTTCATGAATGAAACTTCAGACAAAACTAAGGTTTTTATCTTTGGACCTAAAGAGGAACGATCTAGAATCAATTATTAATGATCACAGATTCAATTATTACAGTAAAATGTTTTATCCATTTCAACATGGAGCCTCGTTGTCTCCATATTCCTAGTTTTCTGTAATGACTTTGCAAGAAGCAAGAAGTCATTTCAGAATAAGCAATTTCTCCCCCAGAGTTGCCGGTTTTAGGGCTGCACTATTCTTATCATCAGGTCATTAATAACCCCAGTTGCAGCATTTCTGTCAGGACCGCGTATTAAAGATGTGCTGCTAATGAATCCCACTGAGCGCAGGGGGCTTTCGCTAGCAGAGCAGGGTCAGATGTTTTTGTTTCCTCTCAGACCAAACATCTTTTTCCTCTCTGCTTCTCAGGTTCCCTGCACTTCGTACTGTATGCATCTTCACTTGAGATGAAGAAGAAATGTAATCGAAAAACAATTAAAGGTGTACAAATTTTAACTTTAAACTTTTAAATAATTTGAAGGAATATTTACCAACTAAAAAAAAAAAACACGTGAAAACAGATTAAATGTATTTTGTAGATGCTGACCAATAAATTGCCAGTATGTGATGTGAATGTGCACAAAGAAGATTGCTGCAAGTTCAGAATATCTCCACAGGTGTGAGATTGTTCGTCTGTTGGAAGATGCCCAGCAGACCCAAAAGAAAAGTGTTGTCTTTACATCAAACTCTGAAAAAAGAAAATACTTTTACCATCTAATCTCACAGCTGCCATTTTCAGTATTGATTTGCAGGAGCCTGATGGTAATGTGAGGTTTCAGAAACCATAATGGACCTATTGTATGTTTCTGAATATCTGTGTATCTGCATTGCACCAGCTGGTTGAAAGAACCAGGTCAGAGCATTGCTCCAACAGAAAGGCTAAAACAAATGTGGTAGTTAGATAAAGAAGAAATATTTTACATTGCAAAACCTATATTTGAACCCGATTAAATAATAAGAACAAGTGATCTAAATCTTCAATAACTTTTGACTTCGGTTTTAAAACTCTGCAAAAATAAATCCTGTTAGATTTGATGCCAACAGCTCGATCCACGGTGACGCCAACAGGAAGATTCATTCACCTCTTCCTTGTCAAAAATGCAAACTTTTCTACACTCCAAGTACAGTTAAGCCTGACATTCCTCATAGTCCTAGCAGGATTAGGCTTACAGTAATCTCTTTAATATTGATAATGTTTTTTCTTCTGCAGAGGGAGCTAAAGTCTACGGCGATGCCAAAGAGGCCTTTCCAAACTTAATACCTGAAGCTCATCGCAAAACATGAAATAAATAAAATGAGAGTGGAAACATACAAAAACCTGGATGGCACTGCAAAAACTCAAAATCCTACCAAGTATTTTGGTATCTTAGTACACTAGAAATAAGAAAAAAGTAACTTACAAACAGCTAACAAAATATAGGAGCTTGTTTTAAGTAAGTAATTCCTTAATATTGATAAAAATAAAAGAGAAGTAGTTCCACTGGTAAATTATTTCACGTCTAATAAGACATTTTCTGAAACAATCTGAAAGTAGAACTAGTACTTTTTTATTTTTATCTAAATTAAGGAATTATTTATTTTAAACAAGCTCCTATATCTTGCTTAAAAGTTAGTTTTATGTTAATTGTGTCTTATTTAAAGTGTGCTAAGATATTTGCATTAGAAACTAGACCAAAAATACTTCGGAACATTTAGTTTTTTTGAGGTAAAAATAATCTGATTTCTAAATCACCAAGATTTATCTATTGATTTTTTTCTACAATGTTCTATTATTTTTGAGAGACGTCAGTCTCATCCTGTGAGAAATAATCTTCTCGGTTGAATGAAACTATCTTTACATCTAAATCTACCAGAGGTATGAATATTTTTTTGGTTTAGTTGTATTTTAATGGTTGAACTTTTTAACCGTGATGGCTAAAACCCAAATTAAATCCTAGCAAATAGGCTCTTTAAAACAAAAACAGAAACAGATGCTTCTAATCTTTTCCACACAATGTCTTGCAGAATGGTTGCAACTAATCGATAAGCTATACACTTCACAGCAACATGCGTGCACACACACGCACGCCTACACACACACACACACACACACACACACACACATTGACTCAAAAGAACTGGCAGTTCTTTGATCACTTAAGAGGTATTTTTTGCTGATTTTCTGCTTTAAAGGCAAATCCTGGAGAGGAGAGATGAACATGTTCACAGTTCTGCCTGCATCCGGTCATTAATGTTCCCGTTGCCTCATTACTCAACCGATCAGAAATACTTTTTTTATATTTTGACAAAACAAAACTAAGAAATCTCCTACATAGTTTAGCTTTTGGAATATTGTATTACTAATATATTTGGTTTAACCGTCACAAATTTGTAATTCTTGTATTTCCGCCTCCTTTTCCAAGATCTGATACTTTTGAATAAATTTGTGTTTTAAAAGTCACTGCAGTAACAGCTAAGACAGCAACCATAATTTCTTTTTTAGGTTTTGTTGGCTCTAGTGGCCTTTATTTGAAAGTAGTTCAACAGGAAAGAGGGTAATGAGAGAAGGGGAGACATGCGGCAAATGTCACCAGGATGGGAATCAAACCTGCAACCACCGCCACGAGGACCAAGGCCTCAATACGTGGGTTGTGCTTTGCCCCTGCGCCACCACAGCACCCCAGCAACCATAATTTCTGTCTGTTGATTTACATTTTGTGTTTTTACACTGCAAAAACAAAATCTTACCAAGTAATTCTGGTCTACTTTCGAGTGAAAATATCTTAGATCACTTGAAATAAGACAAAACTAACCTATAAGTAACTTTTCAGCAGTTAGTTCTTTTTAATCAGGATTAAGCTCCTAACTCTTTCTGAAAAGATATTTGTAAGTTATCTTTGTCTTATTTTGAGAGCACTAAGATACTTAATAAAATTTTGTGTTTTTGCAGTGTATTCAGTTCAATTAAATAAAATAAAAAAAGCTTTTTAATCCAGAGGGATATTAAATCTTCTTGTAACTCATATTGTTCAGCTTTCTCCAAAGAGGATCTCCTGTACCAGTCCGTGTTGCAGTGGTTCTTTGGAAGCCTCTGACTGAAGACTCGTGAAGAAGATGCCTGTAACGTTCTTCCCCCTACAGAATGAACATTTTTATTTCTTATACCTCCAGATTTAATAAATATCCTAAAATATCAGTTATTCCTTTCCACTGTCGCCATTTACATGCTCAGTAGGTTTGATGCACATTTTTATCCTTTTTATCCTGAATGGGCTTTTTTGGGGGGAGATTCTTATCTAGAATAGCAACTTAAATTTGACTGATTTTGAATCAGTGTAATAAAATGGACTTGATTAGATATTTCTGTTTGCTGTGAGTCGACTCCATCTAAGGGAACTGAAAGCTAAATGTTTCTCTGAGCGAAGCAGCAAGCTGCCTCCATGCCGTCCCATTGACGTATTAATGGAGGTGCTTGTTCTAAAATGCAGAGGTTTTAACAGGTCAAAGGCCTTGTCTGACCTGATTTTAATTACAGCAATTATGTCAGCAGCTCCAAGCGAAAGGGAGCGGAGCTGCCATCGATCGTGAAGTGCAGCCTAATAAACACGGAGTCTGCAGACGACAGAACAGACAGCGCAGAAATAACAAAGAGAAACATTTAGAAACTGTTTATGTAAATGTGTGAAACACAGATGTAAAATACGCACTTCTAATCCTGTCATCTCACTAAATTGCGTTGTATATTCACCTGGCACATCTTCAGGGCAAAGACTGCAGCCAGACATAAAGCCTTTCCATTATGTCACTGAAACACACACCTCTGTGAGCATCGATCTGTCTGATTTAGAGAACACAAAGTTCACATTCAGCTGCTTGTAAAACCAACATCAGCTGAGAGGTTAGGACTTCATTTAACGTTCAGGTAGTTTTTAAAAGAAAAAACCTGGATCTGGACTGATCAAGATGATAAATCTACAAAAAAAACTGTCAATGCTTTTCATTTTAAGCTCCAGGGTTCATTACCGTCACGTCAAGCTGAGCACATTTCTTCCAAACTCTAGTGGAAACGATCCAAATTTTTATTTTAAATACATTTTTAGTTGTTAAAAAATATAAAATCCTGTTCAAAGTGTAACAAATATACCAAAACAGGAAACAAACTGTATTGCCAAAAGTCACTTTTGCAGGAAAACACAAATTTGGACTCCCTCCAAAAGACTGCAGCTGCTTGAGGAGAACGACGTCAATAACTGCACCTTTACCTACTGAAGTTTTCCTAAAAATTAAAACATTCAAAAAGCAGAAAGCCATTTCTGTAGAAAAGCACTGAATGCATCAAAAATTTATTTGTGGCCTACTTTTTTGGTTGAATCTATTTCACCATCTTGCATAGAATAATCACTTCAGATTATAAAAAATCTGGAAAATCCTATTTGACGCAGTGCATCATTATACTTATAATTAGGGCTGCAACTCATTATTGATTATTTCAGTTATTGATTAATCCGTCATTCCTTCAATTAATCTGATAAAAAAAATCACATTCTCTAGCATTATCAAGCCTGTTTTCATACAATATAAGAAATGCACTGAAAGAAAGATGGAAATAAATATTTAAATTTCTTTTTTAACTAGGAAAATAGACATTTTAGTTTATAGCCTAAATGCAATAAAAACATTCAATCATTTTAAATATTTCTAACATTAACATGTGAAAAGTCGGCTTGACTTAACAACCATGCAGTGTAGGGTTGATTTAATAATAATTGGATATTAAACTTATGCTTAAGCTAAGCATAAGTTTCTTTTTTTATCTTTCATACAGATCTCTGTCTGATATCCCAGTGACGAGGCGGTGAGCAGCGCTGCGCCCCACGCTGACCAACTGCATCTTTACACCTAAAATAAAATTACTTAGGTTGGGCTGAAAGAAAATGTTTGTTTTTTTCCAACACAACTCAAGTCTACTTTTCTTTTATTATGTTTCTAAATTACAAATAGCCCTAAAATGTACCCAACACTTGGCAGAAAATAACTTTTTTGATTTCCATGTGTTTTATATCATCTTGGAATCCATACTTTCAGGATCTGTAAATAATTCAAAATGCCCAGAGTCAGCTTTTTCATGGGTTTATTGTACCCAATCACATTTACAAAACAGCGCCACCCTTCACTTTAGGAGGAACAAAGACAATGAGTTAGAGACTCACATTTTCATTTTGGGTTGTGTATTTTAAGATGTTGCATTATTGTGGGGCTAATTTCAAGTTTGGTGGTCTGTGAGTGTTTGTTAAATGGTCACTGACGTATAAGAGGGTAAACTTGGACTCATCAGACCAAACGATCTTCTTCTGTTCCCCCAGAGTCCAATCTTTATGTTCCCTTGCAAATTGAAGTCTTTTTCTCCAGTTAACCTCACTGATTAGTGGGTTTCTTACAGCAGTTCAGTCCAAGTTCTTTGTTTTTACTTTCACTGTTAAAATACCTTCAAGTTCTACCAATTTCAGCATTTTCTTTCTTTCTTTCGAAGATAATGTCACCACTATCCTTCCAGTTTTAACAAAGCGTTGGACTCGTTCCTGTAATCTCCTAGGAGGTTTTCTCTGCTTGATGCATGCAAATTATTTGGACTTTTCTTAAAAAGACCAACATCTTTTCCACAACCACAGGATGTAAAACGTGTCTTTTTTTAATAAGATATTCATTGGATCAGTTGGGGATAAATAACTTTTAGTCAGCTGGAAGATAGTCACCCTGCAGTAATTATCCAATAAGCGGCTTGTGTCTATTTGCTTAGGTAAATCCATCCAGTGACTTGTTTTTTATCCATTATTGATGAGGCCAACAAAGACAGAAGTGAGACAAATAACAATTTAGATCAATTAACCTTACAGGCAATTATAAACTCTGCTGTATTTTTGTGGATTTTATATAATAGATCATCATAAAGTATTACACAATTAGAGAAATCATTTGTGGAAGTGCATGAAGTGTGGTGTGTCGTTGTTTTTGGCCCCGTTGAGTCAATTTTTTAATAAGACCAAATGTTTCTGTTGTTCCAGCTGAAGGCACATCTGCAGACCAAATATTATTTTTTGCAAATAGCTCAAGTCATATCGAATTGAATGCTACTAGGAACACCAGGTTCAAATTTTGAAAAACCTGGACTTGGACAGGATCTTTCTGGGTCATTCTGACACATGACCATGCTTTATCCAAAGCATTGTAGCTCTGGCTGCATATTTAGGCTCTTTGACCTGCTGCAACCTGAATATTCATCCGAGTTTCAAATCCTTTCAGACCCTGAATTAATATTCCTACTAGACATGCTGTTCTGTTCCTGCTTGTGTTTGTGAGATTGTTTGTTCTGTCCATGGTGTACCCCACCTCTCACCCAATGACCACTTGAGAGAAATACCCACAATCCTTCATGGTTAGGTATAGAAAATGGATGGATAGAAAGAAAATGACGAAAAACTTAATTTTCTTCCTATTTCTGAATTTTCCACTATTTTATGTAAGTTTATTACACAGCCTACAAAGATAAATGATTTTTGTTGCAGCATGTAAAAAGTTGGGATCACTAACAGAGTATGAATCCTTTTGGAAAGTATTTTAGATAGTAAACACTTTAAAAATACTTTAAAGCAGTACATAACTTTACAAAAATATGTTTTTTCTGTCACAATGTCGTGGTAGTATGGCATGAGAGGCAATCTGTGAAAAAAAATTTAAGTTCCTTCCAGTGCTTAACCAATCAGAGTCAGGAGGCGGGTCTTAGTGCTGCCAATATGATGGAAATTTACTTTCCATTATGTAAAAGCATTTTATAAAAGCTGGATGCTGCAGCTGTAAGGACTTAAACATCTTCATGAACTGTCTGGGTCTGCTTTCCCCTTCTAGAAATGAAAATTCACATATTTGCTGTCCTCATTTCCTCAGAACAGCAACATGCTTGTAGTGCCTCCAACTGTCTGGATTGAATTATTTATCTGTGTAAACAATTGAAAATTGCAATAACTGGTCACATCTGTTGGAGTGAAAACTGCCAGCTATCTGTTATTGGTCAAACATTCAGAGTAGGTGTCAGCTTTCTTTTTTTTTTTTTTAGGGTAATTATGCCAGCAATGAACAGGATGAAAGACTGTCTTTAAAGATTTATTGCTATGTGTGAATCGTGATTACAAACTCATGTGTTTCCTGCTGTTTTGCAATCATCAAACCAGCAGAGACAGAGTCAATATGTGCTGGGGGATATTTTAATATGACGTAGGGGAAACTCTCAGTTGAGTCCTTCAGTGGGCACTGAAAGAAACTTCAAGACAGAGAGCAATCACAGGCGCGTCTGTGTCATCGGTAGGTTGTATTGTTGAACATTCATTTTAAAGTGGCTGCAGTTTGGAGAAGAACTAAAATTTTATAAGCTGCTGTTTTAAGACTAGGTCACCTTGATATTGGGCTTTTAGATCAGAAGCCAGCTTTTAAAAATGTGAACGATATATTGATTAAAATTTCATGAAAAGAACTTAATGTCATCACAACACAAATATGGTCAATCCAGGGTGAACAATGATTACTACATCAGACCAGAGACAACGGCGTTTTAGTTCAGAAGTAGGAATTTCGACATGGCGACGCCCATGAACATTGCCTGTTATGCCTCTTACAAACATAATTTTTAGGTAGGACTGCAATTAATGATTATTTTAGTTACCAATTATTATGGTGATTAATCGATTTATCAGATAAAAATATTGGCACATTCAGCAGATATTTTATTTATTATTCCATTTTTATATAGAGTATTAGGAATACATTAAAATGTTTATTTTCCTGGAATAAAAGAATAAACATTTTATCACCTGAAATGTCACAACATATCACTCATTTATTGTTTACGCTTGACCATTTGTAACATCTGCAGTGAAAAAAATACTTCTAACATCAACATGTTACTATTGCGTCTAAAATCAGTGTTACATGTAGCGCCTGCAACTATAAAATACTAAAAATTGTGTTTGCTAATGGAAAGTAAATGATTAGAGCTGAAATTATTAATCATATTCATCGTCATGATTCAATTATTTAAATAATCGTTACTTAATTTGGTAATCAATCATTAACTGGAGTATACAGACTAAGAAAAAGGCAAAGTGGTGAAAGAACAATGTATTTAGAGCAGTAATTAAGTAAAAAATGTACAAAAAATATATATACATTTTTCATTTAAGACAAAAACCCCATAAAACCTTTGTATGTAAATATATTCTACCCAAAACTCAAAGGTAACTGCTACCAACTGCATCCCTGCGCAGCCTAGAGATGTTTATTTTATTTTATTCTTTCTGTATAGTTTTGTTCTCCTGTAAATTTAGGAAATCGGCCAACTTCAAATATGACTAATATGCAGAAAATTAACATTTTAAATCAGAGTTTTTAAAAAAATCTAGTATATTTTCAATGCCAATTATAATTCAATTGAAGCACAGTCATCCATCTATTTTTTTCCTGCACAGCATGGTGACAAAAATAAATTTATTGAATTCACCTTGCATGTAGCACAGCGGATTTCTGAGGAGGTTTCTGCTTTTTGTCAGCTGTGGAAAAAAAGGCAGATTAAAATGTGTTTCATGTTATATGCGTTCAGTAGTATACGTTGAGTTATCCTTACCTTTTTATGTTATAGTGCAATGGTGGCCATCGGAGGGTGCAGAGATCGACAGCGCTGCTATGGGAACCAGCCCACCATCTGTTCTTCTTTTTGGGTTAAGACATCGATCACCAGCCTTTGAGCGAGCAGATCCAGCAGTGTTCGTTTCTCTTTCAGTTTAAGATTTATAAGCAGAAGTGCAAACAACATCTCCAGTAAGGAAGTGGCTGACAGCCGGGATGTTAAGAGCTCCGGGAAAAGCCGAGAGCTTAAGGTCAATTAGCAGAAACTGAAGCTGCTCCGCCACGTAGCTCTGCTAAATTAGCGCTATTGAGATGTTAAATTTTAAAAGTTTGTCGAGTGTTTATATTTCAAAACAGAACCGCTTAAAAGTGACTTTTATATGTCCCACAGCGGACTATGTTTGAAGGGTTTTACTTTCCCGATGTGGATTAGCCCAGAGGCCATATTTGTTCCTGTGTGTCGCTCCGCTTAAGGATGACCAGCGGCGCCATCTGGTGAATGGCGGCCAAACTACAACATTAAAACCAGGTCAAAGCGGATGTTATTAGTTCATCAATTGGATTCATTTTAAATTAGTAAACCATTAATTCACAATTAATCAGACGTCGATTAATTGTTTTTATCACCACTACCTTTTTACATAACAATTTATTTATCATGATCACTGAAGCTCAGTTTTATTTATTAAAGCGTTATTTAAATCTTTATTTTTATCACCTGTTTGTCTCTGCCATTTAAGGCCACAGATTTCACATGTCTGTTTAGTTTGCTGGTATCTTATGCCTTTTTGGACCCTAAAGAGGAAGAATTTGAATATATATCACTTGAAATAAATGGTTCAACAATTCCAATGTGGCATCTATTACTGCAACTTTATATCCTAACATCTGAAACAAATGAAATGAAAATATAAATTTGGTTTGTTTTATTGAATTGTAAGTATAAAAAAGTGCATCTTCCCTAAATTAGTGATTTCCCTCGGGGTAAACTTAACAAAAAGGACCAGTGTGCAGTGTCACTTCTCTGATATCACTTACAGCCGTTTATAAATTCTCTCCATGCTGCAGACAAAATCTCTCTTTGTTTCTCAGTGCCTTCTCGTATTATTGCTTAATTTGCTCCCAGATGTTACCTCTTTGAGTTCCTCTAATTCTGTGATCTCTGGATTTCCCCTTTCCCTCTTTTTTCTTGTCAATATCGATAAAACTGTTTTTTTTACATCCTTTTCTTTAGAAGTTGGATATCACATATTTTTGTTCATCTTTGAGTTTCGTCTTTCCTCTGTCTCATTCAGAAAGCAAAAACACTAATCAAAATATTAGAACATCATATTGCAGGTCGTTTTGCATTTCTCCTCGCATCACAAGGATGTTTTTCTCACATGAAACTGACATAAAGACAGATATTTAAGTAATTAAAATTTTGTGCAACAACAGTACATGCTGAATTCTTTCAATTTACAAAACTCTCTCAGGAGGTTTTGTTCTTCTAATTGTCTTGTAAAAAGTTGTCTTCCTACTCTGAGAAATGCAGACAAACTGAAACCAAATGGACCCAAAGCAGAAAAAGCTCCATGTTTCTTTTCTAATCTGTCAACACAGATTAGTTTAAAGTTTCTGACACTTGCTCAGAGCGGCATTACACTTCGGTTTCCCTTCAACAACTTTTTTTCAGTAACTTAAAACAAGTTTAAGCAACGTTGAGATGTTTCCTCATGCTTTATTTTGAAAATAAGGAAAATATTTTAAATGTTTTGTGCATAATTGTGCAAAGATTTTATTTTATTTCTTGTACTTCATATTAGTTGTGGCGTGGCACAAATATAGATGCTTATTTTAAACATGTTTTTTAAATCATACACTGTAATCTGCACTGAAAAAATAACACATTTTACTAGTCTAGTGCAAATATCTTTCACTTAGAAGAAAAATGTTACAAGTGAAATAATCTGCAGTGGAGCAAATACTTTTTCTTCAATATTAAGGAATTATTGACTCACATGTTGTAAATTTGTCCTCATTGTACAATTTATTTACAATTTTTTTTTTACCTAATATTAAATATGCATTCTTCTACTTAATTGAAAACATATCGATCACTCATTTAAATGTGAGTTAAGGTATTTTTAGAAAATATTCATGTCCACAAACTAAACTCTACTTGTATTTCCAATAATTTTAAGTAGTTTTCAGGTTTTACATGAACATTTAAAGCAGCTTAGCATCATATCTGACAGCTTCAACCCTCTGAGTCAAAGACACATTTATGCATTAACCAGAAGAGAAAACGTTACAGTTTCTACATAGAAATGTTCTTTTCTGAGTTGCACTGGACCACTTTGGGGGTTAAGTTAAAGCAGATTCCTCGCTTATCGTCTGCGGACCAGTTTTACATGTTTCGCCCAATTTATGGGGTCAAATTAAGACCAGATGTGGAGCGAAGCTTGTGATCAGCATTAGCATCCACAGGCAGTCTTTGTCTTCAACCAGATATAAAATAATTACACCGAAGAGTCAGGATAAAACATATAAATACCAAGAATTTATAGAAATAGGTGGGTTATGGCTCATAAATTAATTTATAAGCATGTTTGCTTTAATGTTTATTTACTGCTCACATTCCAACAGCATATAAACACAAAACACACCAGAAAGTTACCAACTAAGCGTTTTATGATGTTGTTTTGCTAATTAAAAATAATGTCAGAAATTTCTAAACATGTGAACATTTATGTTGCATGAAAAAAGCTCTCGTAACCAAGATAAATAATAATGAACAGATTACTGAAGTAATTATGGCAACAATGTAAACAAAACACTTAAATCGTTTTAGATCTATAAAATCTGGCATCAAGTTATAAAAACATCTACTTTATTTCACCTTTATCTTCATTTCAATAATTCAATATTTAAATTTGATCATTTGAATAAAACTGGATATTGATACATTAGGATTTAAACATTTTAATCTATTAAATGTGAAAATAAAAAACATTTTGTAATATATTATGTGTTGAATGCTGAGTATTTATTTTAGCATTATACACAGAGTTAATTTTATTACATCACAAAAAATATGAAAGAAATATTAGGAGAATTATACATGCTTTTTAAAATGCTTAAAATTTTTATATTATGCATATAATTACACATAATTAAAATTAGATGATTATTTAAAACTTGAATTAATTGACCATTTAATAAACTGATATATGGAAATATTTACTATACATATATTTTGTAATTATTTAACACAATTATTTCATTTAAATTAACATGTTGATTTAACAGATCATTTATTAGATACTGGCCATTTTGTATTTTAGATGAAAATACAAAAAAGGAAGGAAAAATAGGAATGAAAATCAAAAATAAAAAATATATACCCATTTTTATTTCAGTACATTTACACAGTTCACAATTAAAAATATATAACTTTTTTGACATGTAACTATTATAGAATTTGTGTTTTGTTAATTCAATTTATTGAGCCAGATGTTGATTAAGGCAGCGATGGGCCTCCATACTTCCATCTGAGAGGTTTTTAATGGCAAAACTGAACATAAAATGGCATTAAAGGGTGTTTCCTCCTTTATTATGTGATAAGACATTAAAGCCACGTAATCAAACTGAACTTTAATCAAAAACACGTGACCAAGCTGGGGCCTGAAGCTGCATTGGGTCAGTGAAGTTTTAATGAATTTAGTTGAAACAGCTGTTTTCCAGAGTTTGGGGTTTCTTTTTCTGCTAGTTTTCACTTTGGTTTCAATTCAAATAAATGCTTTAGATAAGGTTGTAGTACAAACATTGAATAAAAACAAAATCTCACATTGTGGTCATCGGAGAGGGACGTTTTATTCACAGATAATGAGAACATTTCAGGCCCTTGCAGAGCAGGATATCAGCTCCAAACTCTGTCCTGGGCGGCTTTTCAAGTGCAAGAAACCCTTTGGCAAAAAGCTGAAGTCACATGGAGACGAGGACTGCAGCACCTCCGCTCTGTCCCATCTGCATTTCATTTCTCAGCGTTTGGCCTTTGGCTGTCACTGAAAAGGGATTTTTCTACTTTGGTGTTCTCTGAATTATTTGTACAGCTGGGCTGAGTCCGGATAGGATTTGATTCTTCTCTTGCTCGGCTGCTGGATCAGGACACAGAAAAGTCTCAGTGACCGTGCCATTTCCAGGGCAATTGACATCACACAATCTCCCACTGCTAGCTTTCCCTCCCAGCATGCAATTTGACATGTTTACAGCTTCGTCCCGTCTCTTTTTATTCCAACTCCCCTCATGTTACTGGTGGGCATCAAGTCAGGCTCCGCTGTCATCCTGCAGACAGAGAACGGTCTCTAAACGCTTCGCCCTGATGGCGGGAAGCTGTTCGTACATGTCAAAGCCGAGCTGGAGGTGCTGTTGGGTCAGACGGAAAAGAAGCAAGTGGTTCTTTAACACCTGGAAATGAAAAACAGAGTGAGGAGGATGTGAGGAAAGCAGCAGGTGTTCGTCAATATCTGCTTTTCCCTGCATGAGGCAAAGGAGGACAGAGACTTAAAGTGACCTCCTGAAATTACCATGGAGAAGAATAACAAACTTCTCCACACAAATTGGTAAATCCCCCACACCGAGAAAAATACATATTGAATACTTCCAAGATTTTTCTCAGTTAAAACTGCAGCAACGTTTATAAAGAATTTGCTTTTTACAGTATAATGTGAGAGAAATAATCTGAAAAAAAAAGAAAAACAATCTCCTCAACTTCCTCCAGGAGCTACTATTGCTGCCTGAAGAAATTCACTGCTCCCGACCAAAAACAACCAATCAGGAGCATGAGGAGGGTCTTAGTGCTGTCAATCAACCTGTGTACATGCTGCTAAACAAATTACCATTACAGGAAAACAGTTTATCTGCTGTCAGTAGCGGCTATGCTAGCTGCAGAGTAGCAGAAGTCAAATGAGGGAATAAAATGGGGTGATGTGCAGCGCCACACGAGGGTGATTGGCAGCGTTATGACCCTCCTCCTGGATCTGATTGATTATTAAGTAAATAATTTCCTTTTTTTAATACTAATAAGACATTTTACCCATGGCTTGTGTAAAATAATCTGACAGTGGACAGTGATAGTTTTTCATCAATATTAAGGAATTATTGATTTAAAACAAGCGCCTAAATATTGCTGAAAAGATACTTCTAAGTTAGCTTTGTCTTATTTCAAGTGTACTGAGATATTTGCACTAGAAACTGGAACAAATATAGATGCTTCTTTTAAACATGGTTTTTAAAATCATACTCAGTTGCATATTTCCTTTAATCTGCACTACAAAAACCCAACAATTTACCAAGTATTTTTGGTCTAGTGCAAACATCTTTTCACTTATAACATGAAAAAATGTCTTGTTATAAGTGAAATAATCCGCCAGTGGAACTTTTTAAAATGAATTACTTTAAATGAGCTCTTAAATCTTCCTGAAAAGTTACTTGTAAGTTAGTTTTGTTTTACTTTGAGATATTTGCACTAGAAACTGGACTGTTTTTGCAGTGTGGCGAACATTTCAGCTGAAAATCACGTCTTTTCACTCATCCTTGGATCAAAATGTCTGACATCAACCTGTTTCATTTCTCCGACGCGACTTTTATCTCACTTGTCCTCAGCGCCGTTCTGAACATCGCTCTCCCCTCTTTGAGTTTCTACTCTTGTTTTACATGTTTTTGTCCGGCTGAAGACTCAAACGCCTTTTACAAATCACTTCACCCAAATACAGACACTCCTGCACTCTTCCTGATTCTCACACGAACGCTTGAACGCGTCAGGAAGACATGAGCTTCGGTGCTTCAACCAAGGACAACAACATGCGGAACGGATACGCTCCGACTCGAGCCACGGGCGTTTTTCACCCACAACTACAGGAGTGAAGGGCAAAAATAATCAGCATTGTGTCGGCTGAGTTACTGTTTATTCATAATAATTTGTTTCAATAAGCTTTCCAAATGCGGTTTGAATCTGATTTTCATAAAATACTGAATCGGCTGTGAGGCCAGAAGCCGTCTGGGATGAATAAATTCTTTCAGTCAGTCACTAAATGTGATTACAGCGGGACCTAATGAGATGTTATGGAGGAGCTGGTGCATAAAATGAGGCAAATTAATTATTAGTTTATAACTATTCTTACATCATAACCTTGTCTAACCACGCACAGGTCCATCTAAATAAATTTAATCACAAAGTTAAATTCTTTCAGCTCAAAAAGTGAAAACTCGCATTCATTAAACACAGCGACATATTTCAAGTGTTTGTTTTTGTTAATTTTGATGTTTATGCTCTATAGCTAATTAAAATCTGGAATCTTGTTTCTTTTTCAAGTAAAGTATTACATAAGACCAATAAAAATGTATATAGAAAAGGACCTTGGCGACTAAATTAAAGGCAAAACTTTCATCTGAACAGTAAAAGTTTGGACCACTGAGTAACAGTTCAGGTTTTTTTTATCTCTTTGCTCTAAATAAGATACAACACCAGGAATGTGGAAGTTCTGGATCATGACCCGGTTCTGTCTAAGTGCTGTTAATACCATGCTCCACTTTTTCCTTCCTCTCAACTTTCCCATAATATGATTGGACGCAGCATTCTGTGAACCTAGCTGAATGTTTGTGGTTTTAACACAACATTTCTCTTTTGAAAACCCTTTTTAAGTGTTTTATATAATTTCTATTATATTATTTTCATATGGAAGATGATCAGGGAAAATCTAGACTTAACTCTCAAATCTACCAAATTAATTTGGGACGGGCTTTGAGTGTGTATAAAGTTTACAAATCCTATAAAAAAGAAGAAACAGTTGTGATTATTTTGCCAGCAACATAACTGACATGAAAATGTTTAGTTTTTTGTTTGGAGTTTTATATAATGAATTTTTTTTTCTTGGAAATTAAACATTTTTAAAATTCAGACATTTCCAAGTTTTTTTCTCTAAAATTTCTGATATTAATCTCAAAAATTGTGAATTTTTTTCTAGCAAATGTTCAACATTCGAAACTCTTCCATAATTTCCTTATGGAAAAATCATCAGATTGAATATTTCAAATCTATCACTTAATGATATAAATCTGTACAGTGTATTAATTTGGATTGAATTACTAAAATAAACTTTTTGATCGTATCCTAAGTCAGTGTGTGCTTTCACTGCAGAACTAAAGAGACCAGCAAACAAACTGTAGATGAATAAATAACAAGAATAAAACTAAGCTGTGATATCAACACACAGCAAGAAAAACTGAGAAGTGAGGTCAACGAGCTGAGAAACATTGGAAAACAAACTCGTTTTCCAATGTCTCCTTTTGTGGGGAGAGACTGAGAGGCCAGAGTCGATGAAATCAATGAACACCTAAAAGCAGAGGAAGAGCAGAGCGAATAAAAACAAGGAGACGAGTGCAGGAAGAGTAGGAGTACCTCATCAGTCAGGTAGTAGATCTTCCTGAGCATACTCAGTCGAGCTTCTTCGACCTCCTGGAAACAAAACATTTGAATTCAAGTCGCAAGGAGTCGTCATCATAAACCGGAGAAATGTCGGTCAAATTTAACAACAGGAAACAAACCGGTGCAGCAAATCTACATGGCATCCTTAAAAATTACATTATTCTACTGATTAATCAGAAACACAAAGGACATTCTGCTAATCTTTTTTAAACAATATTGGAACTGAAAGATACAATTAAACAACTAAATTCATTGTTTTAAACAAAAAAAAAAACATTTTATTGTCTAAAATACAATAAAATGCCATTCCTGTAGTGAAGACTTGATCATTTCTAGCAAAAGATGCATCTAAACTTAAAAAACTTCTTCTAACATCAACATGTGAAAATCTTTCTGCTTGACTTAAAATCAAGGGCTAATCTATTGATTATTGTTTTCCTTAAACTGCTTCATAATTGGAAAGCAAAAGGTAGGAGATTTTTCTTTGTTAGAATTTTAACCAGGTGAAGATAAAACTGAAGATTTTAGCACCTCAAATGCAAAGTATACATATTTGTTGAACAGTTTTGACTTATTTACTGCTGTTGAGTCAAACTGCTGTGTGATGTTTTCCTTCCACTTCACACTCACGCTGTGTCGCATAAAATTAAAGTCTGCATTCCAGAGGTGTGAACACTTTTTCAAGAGACTGTAGAAACCCAGTGGAAAGACCAGAAACAGGATCGAAGCGACCAATGAGGTCAGCTCCGTCTGAGACAGCCAGGTGCAAGACAAACTATTATCACTCCCTGACAGCAGCTCTCACCCTTCATTTGGGACAGAGCAACACTAAAACACATCAGCATGCGTTCTTCCTCAGGTAAACCTACAGTCGCAATATCTTTTAATAAAACACATAAAAATTTACTTTACATTTGTTTTAATTGAGTTTTTGATTGTTTGTTTCCTCTTAAACACTGTTAATATATTTCTTGTTGTAAAGATTTGTTTATATATATTAAAATTAAAACTTTTTTTGTATTTTTAAAAACTTTCATCCTGAATGTTTAACCCTGTAGCAGCAAAAGATAATTTATACGTGAGTTTTTTTATAGCATCACGTATAAATTTGTATATTTATGCTGGTGCCCTCTGGTAGACGATTTTAATACTACAAGTGGCAAAAGATTTTTGCGTGAAATCTGAGTTTTCCGGGAGTAAAAATTCACTTTTCTGGAATAGTTAGAATAACTAAAAAGCCAAAACATAAATAACTTAATGATATAGAAAATGGGTAAAATGTGGAATGTGTAATACTTTAGGTATATAATTAAAATGGAATGTATTTACAAAGTGATTAGATTTGAATGTATTAATTATACATGTTTTGATTAGATTTTGAAATCAGTTTTTGTTGCATATTGTTTATTTAACTACATACTACAGCAACAATCATGCTATTAAAGCATTTTTTTTTTCAAGAAACAACTGTTTTGACGTATTTTTCTGTTTTTAAAGGAGTTTCTCTCCGTGTCTGATTTGGAAAAAGTTGATCAATGATGGAGCAGCTATGAAAACTGAAGGCAGTATCAGTGGGAAACTTAAACCCAAATGGAGAAACATTCCACGAAACGAGGAGCGTTTAAAGGCCCGAAGAGCCACCGAATGCCAGGATATGAAGAAGTCGTTATCAGCAACAGGAAGAAGACATTAAAACTCATCTAAATGTCGACTCTGTGAGTTTTTAATTTGGTGACATCATGTAAAATCCCTGAGGTCTGATCCAGCCTCTGATTCACTGCAGCAACAGCACCCACTGGATCGGAAATGATTACACGGTTTGCTTTAAGCTCACCTCACCGTGGCGTGTAAAAATAACCAAATTAAAACCTGGATCATGTGGCGACACGACTACGATATGTTCCCTTTTAAAGGGAAATAAAGATTTTTAGCCCAGTCTGGGAAGAAAATAATTCGATTAAAATTTACTCCAATCGATTAGCGAATAACGTCCACTTAGTCTTTCTGTTAGTGTGGCAGTTTGGCCTCCATCCAGCAGAGGGCGCCCTAAGGGCATCCAGCTGTTAGAGAAACAAAGCTGGCGGTCATGCCAGAACAGTTTGGGATTAAAAATGCACTTTGTGCAGTTTTGTTTTTTAATACAAACACTCAACAAGCTCCTTAAGTTAAGTTTCACTCCTAATAGTGCTTATTAATATTTTATTATGTACATTTACATCAATACTTTCATTATTATTTATTTTTTATTGGAGCCTTACAACAAAGTTTCATTTAATTTGTAAATTTTTTTTAAACGTACAACTGAATAACAATAAACTCCGTCTATGTCTATTTAGTGCCAACTTCTCATTCAAAAATTATTGATGTGCTAAGAAGACAGAAAAGTGGAGGAAATAATACAGAAAAATTGTAACATGATAGAAAAACAACATGATTTTGATGGATGAGGAGCGTCAATGCACTGGAGTGAGCAGTATTCAACAGTATGAATATTTCCAATCATGGGGAACTATGTGCATTTCATGCTTTTCATGTTTTATTTTTCTATTCAGCAATTTAAGAAGTTTTTGTTTTGTTATATTTTATAAATATGTCTAGGTTTAATAATATGAGAAAACAAATTTCTTCTTATTTAGTCCGTATTTAAAACAACTGAAAATAATATTATGAAAAATTTGGCCCTTCTTGATACAAGAGAAAACTCAATTAATCATTAGTTGATGAGACCAATCGACTTTAGATTAACCCAATCGATGACTCACAGATCTATCCCATGTAGATACTAAACTACCATAGACATGTAAAGAGTAGACACCACACTGGCTGCTCTGGCAGGAAATATGGCGGCCATCTTGGAGTGGTCGTCCCTCCTACTTGGCTAAACCAAAACAGCAGAAGAAGCCTCAGCACTGCTGGATATTTTTGCTCAAATCAATGGACTATTGACGTGATGACTCCGTGATAACTTTTATATGTTAGATGAACAAATTATTGTTTATATTTAGTGAATAGAATATTACTATCCTGTATTTATGTCCACCAGCAAAACGCCAGCTAATATTAGCTGTAGTGCTTGGTGTAATACACTATGAAGGTTAACTATTTCCTAACACTGAATTAGATTATCTGACACAAGAGCGCCACCTTAGAAAAACAATAATATTACATATATTATTATAAATATGACCAAGATGTCAGCAACAATAGGGAAGAGCATCTATTCTTCATTATGTCTGTGGACTAAAATGTGCTGTACCTGCACCGCGGCATCCTGGGAGAAGACGAACGAGTTGATGTGAGACACGGCAACCACATATAAGACGGGACACCAGGACAACTTCAGGGTTCCCGTCACTAAAGCGCGAAAGTACAGGCGAAGAAGAGGGAGGGAGTCTTCAGGCGGCGAGGTGAACCGCTCGATGGGGACGGACAGCTTCAGGTCAGGAGAGAAAACATCAGGTTACAGCAGGTTGTTTTCACATTTAAAAAGCAGGTGGTGACCATACCTGGTCCAGAGTGACACCCAGCGATCTCAGCATCCCCACATGTTCTCCAAAAACAGCCAGCCTCATGGAGGCTCTGTACCTCCTCTGCAGAGGCAGGAGAACCCAGCAGCCAAATAGCCGGTCTCCAAACGACACGGCTTCGTACTGGGCCAGGAGGGCCGAGTACAGGTCCTGGAAGGAGGCCAGGCCTGGAGGAGGCACATCCAGGTCCAAAGAGTCCAACCTGGACCCCCTAGAAGCAAAGAGAGAAACGTTTACTCTAAGGCTGCAACTCACGATCATTTTAGAAATCAATTAATCTATAAATTAATGAGATTGGAAGTTATAATCATTTAACCACTTGAGCATATTTTATACAATATGAGAGATACATTAAAGACTCAAATCAATAGATAATATAGTTGCTTTCTTAAATAAGAAAATAAACATTTTATTGCCTAAAATGCGGCTGCAGTAAATCTGAACCAGGTGAAGCTAAAACTGCCCTGAAGTTTTTTCTTTCACCAAATGGTCTTTTTTGAGTCGATATCCTCCAGTTAACAATCAATTCATTGCTAAATTAATTAACACTTATTTTAATAATTGATTAATCACGATTAATCCAACCAATCGTTTCAGCTCTTGCTTATTCGGAGACTGCAGTGCATTTCATGTGAGTCGCTCTCACCTGGTGAGCAGCCTGAACAGACCCCAGGTCAGTCTCTGAACGGGTCTCTCCAGGAACAGATCGCTGGAACAGAGGAAGACGCAGGAAAGGCGGGCGAGTTTGGCGACAGGAAGGACGACCTGCAGATGAAGAGAAGCACCAGAACTAATCAGTATTGAAGACAATAACTTTACATGAACTGAACTACTGGCTGCATGATACAAGGTTGTAAAATATTTATTTTCTTATTTTAAAAAGAAATTTCATTATTTATTTGTATCTTCTAATGTATTTTACAAAAAGGCTTAAGTGGTTAAATGATGAATTTGCATAACGTGCCAATTTCTTTTAACCTATTAATTGGGGGTGAACTGATTTATTGGTGTCGATTTCCTGATCGGCCGATACTTACATGTGAAGTCGATCTTATCCACTGACCTCATCTGCCTCAGCAAACATCTAAAATTCAACCTGGTTTCCTTTGAGAGAGCTTTGACTGACAGACCGGCCCACTGGGTCATGTCTGCATGTTTGTATTTAACAATAGTCACTCTGCTGTAACCAACACAGCGACTTTCTTGCTGTATTTGGCGACATTTCAGACAAAAAAAATGCTATCGGCCAGCCTTTTAAAGATTGGTAATCGGCGATGCGCCAAAAAACTGCAATCGGTGCACCCCTACTCTTAATCAGAATAATGGATTGCAGCCGTATCGAAAGAATGAACTTTGACCAAAATATGAAAATCCCTTCAAGTCCTTTTAATAAAAATCGTTATTAAGATTTGACTTGTACCTTCAGAGCTTCTTCCCTCCAGACTTCCAGCAGCAGCAGCCACTGCAGACAGTGAGTCACCGCCTGCAGAGATCCATGAGGCAGCTCCTCCACCGCCAGCCCTCCGCCGTCAGACGCCCCGGCCCGCTCGTACAGCCCGATCAGCGGGATGAACGGCCAGTCAGACGGGAGCGTGGGGCCGGTGAGCTCCGGGAGCAGATGGGACCCGATCCAAGGGTTGCGCCCCAGGAAAAGGTCCCGGGATGTGATTACTGATTGCTCCAGGTGGGCCAGGTGGGTGAGGTAGCAGCCTCGTATGGAGGGCAGCTGGGTGCAGGCTTCTCTCAGGAGAGCGCCGACAGTCTGGAGGGAGGGCGACGTCTGATGAAGCTGCGTGTGGAGCTGCAGTTCCCCGAGCTCCACAGCCTCTGGTCCGCCGCTGTGGCCCTCCCTGCAAACCAACACAGAAACTAAAGTCATTAGTCATTACCTAAATCTGAGAATATCTAAATGCTGAAATCAGACAGGTTTGGCTCGAGTTACTAGAGCTGAAACAATTAATCTAATTGTTTCTGAACTGATTATTTAAATAATTGTCAACTAATTTAGTAATTAATTTATCTTTAACCAGAATAATCAGACTCTAATTTCACTAAGATACCTCCTGAAAACACTGAAAACTGTTGATTTCGACTTTATAACAAAATAAAGCCGAGCTGCTGGTGTCACTTTAACCGATGGTTTAATTTGGCCTCTAATCTGTTGTCGCTTCTCCACTGCTTTAAGCTACGTTAATAAGCTGCAGCTTCTGGTCATTATTTCCACCACATTCGAGTCAAATAAATTCAAAGATGTGCTTATTGAAAATACTGGAGCTCTAGGTGAAGAAATGCTCTTTGTTAGATTCTCATAAGCATGAGAGTCTTAATTTAACAAGGAAAAGATAAATGAATCCAGATTGAACTCTGCAATGCAGCTTTATTTCTCCAAAAGTAATCATGCCTTCTTTTCTAACGACTCTGCTCATTTAAAGACGGTTACACAGAGAACGGATGAGGCTTCCTGGAAGCTTTTTAATGATTAAACTGAGAAAATTAAAGGTTTGGCTTACGATATAAAGTCCTTGCTGAAGATAACAGTGGAAAGCAGCTCGTGTGCCAGGTATTCACTGCCTGGAAGTAACCAGGGAAGAAGCACCAGCGCCACCTGGTGGTAAAGTGAGGCATGTTTGGCTACTTCAGGCTCAACTGGAACCTGAAAATATAAAAATAAAGAGCAGAAATACGTAAAATATATGAGCAAACTATTTGTCCTGCAGGTTCGGAGTTCGTTTTCACTCAACTGCTGAGCAGGAGTTGGGTTTAAATTGAATCCAGACTCACCAGTCTGTGCGCCAGCCGGAGCAGCAGGTACAGGAAGTGATGTTCGTGGCGAAGCAGCCAGGACCTGCTGTGGGACAGAGTGGGCGTGGCCTGGCTGCAGCTGCGCAGATAACCAATCACAGGCTCTGACAGCAGGAGGCCTGAGAACTGCAGAGGTGAGGAATGGATCAGAGCTGAAAGCATTAAATCTGAGGCCCAAAATGGAGAACACATGAACCAGAATAAGTAATAGTGCAGAACTAAAATGAAATGTCAGATTTTTTTCATTCTAGATGTGATTTTAATTCACTTTCTTCTCTAAAAAAGAGACTACAAATGACAGAAAATATTTGTAAAAGTGGCTTTCATTTCAATCATCCTCTCTGTGAGTTGTGTGATGGAATATTAGAGACAGGTTCTGAGAATTTTTAACTCTGATAAAAAAGAAGAAGGAAAAAAGTTGTTTTTCTGAGAAAAAAGATTCAAAAGAGTTACGAGAATCTGACTTTTCAACAAAATGGACTCAGTTGTTTGCATAGTTTTTTTAAAAGTCCTACTAGTGACAGTAATTTGATGCTGATGTGTTAAGATTAAGTATTTCTATTAAGCATCATCTTTAAATCTTATACCAAAGTATAACTTCACATGATGCTAACAAAAAATAGTAATTTTTTGTTATTTTTTGTTCTCATCCATCCATCTATCTTCTCCCACTCATCCGGATTCATTAATTTAGTATTTTATTCTAACATCAGAACTTTATTCTAGTCATATTATGACTTTATTCTTGTAATATTTTAACTTCTGTCTTCTGTTGGGATCAATCAAGCATTTTGAATTTGAGAAAAATTCCGATTTTCCAAAAGTTAATCTTAAAAAAACGAAATCGAAGTCAATTTATCGCCAACATGAATGCGTAGATAACATGACATAGATCTACCTTCCTACTGAGACCTTTATGGATCTCTGTAATGGTTTCAAAGACGAGTCCCAGTCCCGTCAGGAGAGGGAAGGGAGAGCCGGGAGCTGCCAGTCCTGGACGATCCCTCCATCCTGAACACGCCAAACCAGGGAGACTGGGCGCGATCTCTGGGCTCTGAGGACTGGACTGAAGGTTACACACAACCGAGGACGACCTAGAGTAAACACAAGAGCGTGTTGAATAAAAACATTCCTAAAAAACCATTTCTGTGTGGTCGCTACTAGAGCGTTACCTGAGATTCTTCATCAGGTTTTGCACAACATCGTGACACAAGAGAGGCAGGAGAACCTCCGACGTCAGGAGCTCCAAGTCCTGAAGCGTCTCCACTGGCTTGAAGCAGGTCTGAGGAAAACAGTTTTAGTATTAACTGTGCAAATACAGGCAGTCTATAGTCTGTATAGATCATTTTAATAAGAGAAAAACTCTGAATAACTTAAAACACCCAGTTCTTGTTTCTAAAAATAATTGCAGTTGTATGTTGTGAAATTACGATGGAGTATTAAAGCCATGCTGGAAGGTTTCTTATTACGAGAAGAAAGTCAAGTCATAATAATGTGAGGATAAAGTCATATTACCAGAATAAAGTTGTATTATTATGAGAATGAATTCATAATAACACAAGAATAAAGTTGTAATGTAATCAGAGTGAAGTAGTCGTTTCATAAAAATAATTCCAACATGACTGAGTTTATTTTGAAGAAAAACCCCGAACTTGCCAAACTTATCACATCAGATCTTCATAACGCTACCGAAGCTTTTTCATCATAAAAACAACTCTTTTCTCGTATTGCACCTTTATTATTATGACATTATTGACATAATTTTAAAAAGTCTTAGTCCGGTCCTAATACTTCATATCATGGAAAATAAAAATGTTCAAATAAATAATTAAAAACCCAAATTTCCAACAGCTTCCAGGTAAGCGTACCTGTCTGGAGAGCTGCTGGTAGTGAGCTTGTAGGTAGACTAGATATGCAGGTATCAGAGTCAGGATGCCGTCTCTCTGAACTGGATTATCGAGGCCTTTGACTACGCCCTTCAAATGTCCCAACAGGAGCGGCTGCAAACCAGTAACGTGACCCCAGGACACGGGCGGCGGAGGCGGAGACTCCTCTCCCTGAGCTCTGTGGAAACAACAGAGACAGCAGCATGCAGATGTGGGACTTTCATCAAATAAGGTCAATGTAGCTGCCTTGTCCCTCCTCAGTACCTGACCATGCCGGCCTGCAGCTCCTGATGGCAGCCAGCCGTGTGTGTGACCTGTGTGAGCAGAGACAGCAGAGCGGAGAGACGGTGCAGCTGCAGAGGATCTGAGGCTGACAGGATGCTGTTGAGAGCCTGCAGCGTCCGAACCAAGGCTGGGTACAGGTCGCTGGAGAGAGAAAAAATGGCCGACATCTTCAAACAACTTGCGATTAATTGTTGATTAATAGTTTATTGGATTAAGATTAGTTCCAATCAAGGCTCTGATTGGCTTAGAGCTTCTTTTAGTGTTGTAGTTTGGCCACCATCCAGTAGAGGGCACCACTGGTCACTCTTAAGCGGAGAAACAAAGAAATATAAACACTCAACAAGCTCAAGCTGTTTCTGCCGGACAGAAACAGCTTGTTTCTGTACGGCAGACAGTACGGTCATCTTTTCTTTTTCTGTTCAGCTGCCAAAGAGGTTTACATTTTGCTATATTTTCTAAACATGTCTAAGTTAAATAATGTGAAACCCCCACAATTTTCTGTTACTTCCATCAGCACTTAATAGAGTTGACAATTAAAAAAATTAAATATATATAGATGTGTTTTTTCTTTTTTTTAATTCAGCATATTATGAAAAATTAGCCCTTTGTGTTTTGAAAAGACATCTCTTAGAATTCTGCCAGGGTTGCTAGGTAACTGTGGTTCCTAGGTAACTGTGGTTGCTAGGTAACTGTGGTTGCTAGGTAACGCCGCAGCGCACATAGAATGTGACTTAACTATAGGGAGGCTTTTTGAAATGGCTCATTTTCCAGACACCAAAACACATGAACTTATTACCAAAAACCATCTGGGTGGTTTTTTTAAGCATTTGGGTTGTTTTTAAAAGCAGTTGAGTCCTAAAAGCAGAACAAAAACTTGCAACAAATGAATTTTTCTTTTAACTTTTCCAAATTTACTCTGACAGGTTTCACTAATTAATGTTTTCCATTGGACATTAATTTAGTTAGTTCTCTTCTCTGTGGTTACCTTTATCATGACTGAATGAGTACACTGAATTTTCATAAAATACACAGCAAAATAAAAACTATTGTAGCATTTCTGCAAATATTTGTACCTCAAGCAGCCACTATAAACAGAAAGTAGCTCACATGTACAGTTGGCAGGCTTGTCCGTAGGCGGCTGCTGCAGCCCACAGCCTGTAGGCCTCCGTGGCGATCCGGAGGGCCTCGTTTGGCTCCATCAGCAGCTCACTGGGCTCGGCACTCAGGAGGCAGGACAAGCGCTCCCGCACTCCCAGGGAGTTTAACTGGAGAAGAAAAGCAGATGTGACGCGTTTAAAATCAAGGCAAACTCATCAAAGGTGAAAAATATTAGAATAAGAAACAAATTTAAGCCACACGTAAGAAGGAAAGCATTAAATTTCTAACTTTAAAGCAGTAAAAATGTGATGAAAATGAACTAATGAAGCAATCTTTGACATCTATGCAGGGTTTGTAGACTTTTCAGGCATTTTCAAGGTAAGTTTTCAAACTTTTCCAGCAGCAGAAAAACAATTTTCAATTCACTATTATATTATTACTGTTATTTAATGCATTTTAATAGTTTTCTACATTCTACAGGGGGAACTAAAATACAACAAAATCTTATGTTTTGAAGTGTCTCTTTCAGAGACCTGACTGGTCTGAGAAAGTTATAAAAAAATCTAAAAACAAAATGTTCTCACTACGTTTTCTGGCATTCAGCAAATAGAAATAATTTTAGTAATTCTAACAAACCCAAAACAAGAGAAATTTGATCAGTTTTAACTTCAAACAGTGAGAATAATTATCTTCAAATCTCTGGTTTCAACTGTAAATAACGTTTACAGGGTTTGGAGATTAAACACTTTCCAAACCTTGAAATCACCTTGAAATCCAAGCATTTTGATTTGACTTACCAATCTGGCGCATGCATGTCTCCCAGACGTCGCCAAAACCCTCAACAGCTTCATGGCGTCGGCCACAGGACGTCCGTAAACAGACGGAGGACTGAGGGATGATGGAGACGTCCAGGAAGTGGGAAGGAACTCGGACATCACCGTCTCCATCAGACGAGGACAGTCCAACACCTGAGTGAGACGCAGCACAGCGTAATCCAAACGTCCCGCGTGTGACTCGCTTTCTGTTGCTCATGTTCGTCTTACCTGGGCGGCAGACCATGAGGAGTGCCGTGCGACGCGCGTCAGGACGTGCAGGACGTCCTGAACCACGCGGGGGGACGGCCGGACCACCTCCAGGATGTAGCGCAGCCTGGGCAGGAGCTTCATCCTCAACAAGCCCTGAAACACGGACAGATTTTATCTGCAGAACATAAAAAAGTTACGAAGATAAGATAAGACAAAGCAGAGTGTTACCTTAACGACATCCTGCCTGGCAACATCATAATCACTCTTCCTTTCTTCTTTCTCCTTGGCTGTCTCCCTCATGCTTTCATCCAGCCCTTCGTCCTCCTCATCTTCCTCCTCCTGTGAGGATGGCAGCAGCGGGAAACACGCCAGGCCACGAAACCAGGAGAAGGTGCAGTCCAAGCACTCCTGAAACAAACCGGAGCGTCGAAAAGTAAAAATAAAATCCCAGATCCTATTTTTCTTATCTAAAAAATTATTTACAAATGATGGAAAATATTTTCCAAAAAGTGGTTTTCATTTCAATCATCCATTCTGTGAGTTTGGATGGAGTTTCAGGCCCTGGCTACAAGAATTTTTGTGTAATTATGAGAATAAAGTCTTAATATTATCAGAAAAAAAAATCAATTTTACCAGAAAAAATGTCTTAAAATTAAAAGAAGCTGAGAGTTATCAGGACCTGAACAAGCATTTCATGATTGTCCTGCTACTGACAATAATTTGATGCTGATGTGTTAAAAGATTAAGTATTTTTATTGTGTTATCTGTAAAACTGTAAGACTTAAGATGCTCAACGCTCCTCATTTTAATTTCTTATTTTTCATGTCAGAGTTCTCATAAAATTACTATCATTCTCCTAATATTATAACTTTATTCTCCTAATATTACGACTTTAATCTGGTCATATTGGGACTTTATTCTTGTAGTAATATGGCTTATAGTATTTAAAATATTATGTAATATAACATTATAATAAAAAAAACATAGTCCAAGTAAATAAAAGCTGTAAACAAGATGGCGGCCTAGACGTGATGAAATCTCTGTGAACCATTGAGACTCAAGGAGTGAATGGGTGAAAAATAAATCACAATTTTCCACAAATTAAACCTTCAAAACCCAAAATTCAATGAACTGATCAAATCAATTTATCACCCTACCCTGAGTATTTAAACTCAAAGATGCATTATGAATGAGCCAGGACGATGTTTGCAGTAATCTCTGTGTATCTGGATCTTACTTCATCTTCTGCACACACAAGCAGTGCTTTGAGTGCATGCACGGCTGCAGACATCACTCCTTCGATGCTGTCGTCCAGCGCAAAGCGGAGCAGGAAGAGCAGACCGGCATCGAGCAGCGTGGACGTCACGCTGCCTTTCAGAACCGACTGGTACACTCCACCTCGCGCCTGCAGGATAAAAAGTAAAACTGGGTCTCTGCAGGTTTCCTTGTAGCTATTAATCACTCCATGTGCTGGTTTTTATACTTTAGTGAGGATGCAGGCAAGAGTGTTGAGAGCCAGACTTCTTTGCTGGATGAGCTGACTGCGAGACAGAAGGAAGAGCTCCTGCAGGGAGTAACCGGCTCGCTGGGGGAAGAGCCATAAGTCATTGTCAGCGCGACACAGATAAAGATAGTCGTTGTATGTTTAATGCCACAGACCTCGGGCTCGTCTCCATGGTGGTGCAGGCCTAAGTGAGTCGGCAGATCTTCTGAGGGAGGAATTAAGGTCCCAGTGAAGTCAAAACGAGCCTGCATGGCCTTTAGGACACAAAAAAAGCAAACATGTCGACTAATACACACCAGGGCTGAAACGGTTAATCGGAATAATTGTGATTAATTGATGACTGAAAGAAGAGTCGACTAATTTAGTAATAAATTAATCATTAACTGAAGTATATAGACTCAAAAAACAAAATTTGCTTTAAAAAAAACAACATTTTCAGAGCAATATTTAAGCCAAAACTGTACAAACCCATATATATTTAGCATTTCAGATTATTAAAAAACTTTGTCTGTAAATATGTTCAACCCAGTTTTAGCTTCTCCTGGTTCAAATTCTGAATTAAGCACCTTTAGCTGTCCAATTATTAAGAAGTTAATCCAAAACATAATCAACAGATCAGCCCTACTGATGCTCAGTCAAATAGAAAAGATCGAGCTTTAAACATGTGGACGTTCAGTTAGAAGTACTTTTAACTGCAGATGCATCCTTTGCATCAAGTGTGAAATGAATTATACGCTATTCTAGTATAACATTTTTATTTAGAAAGGGAATTAAACTACTTGTTTATTTGCATCTTTGATTTATAATATTACGTTATGCTAAAAAGGGTAATTGTTGGTAAGAAATCTGCAGAATGTGCAATTTTTTCAATCCGATTAATTGATAAAATATTCAAATAATTTTTTGATTACAATAAAATCACTTATTTCAAGACAGCACTTCCATACCAATATCTCCTAAGTGAAACAAATAGCAATAAAAACACTTAACATATGAAAGTCCACAGATTTGAATGAATAAATCAATAAATAAAGAAGTTCAGAGGAGGTCATTGATTACCTTTTTGGTTCCTTTCTTTCTGGGCGAAGGCAAATCTCTCATCCACTCCAACTTCTCCGGCTCCAAGGTGTCCATGTGGATCCATTCCTTCTGGGGTTTCACCGGCAGGTCCTCCTCTGAATTCAAACATACCAACACAAAATGAACCAAAAAAGCAGACAAAAATAAATAAATATACAAGAATGAAGCAGATACTTTAAGAACGAGCTGATTTGTAGTTTAGTGAACACCTAGCAGCTTAGTTAATGTTTGCTGCTAGATTGTGATGTCAGTGAAGAAAAATCAATCTGTAATGATTTAATAATAATTAGGGCTGGAACAATTAATCGGATAAATCATGATGAACTAATTTAGTAATCGATTAATCATTAACTGTTAACAGACTCATAAAAAACAACATATTCAGTGCAGTATTTAAGCCAAAACTGTACAAAATACGAGAACATTTTGCATTTCAGATAAAAAAAACACCTGCATGTGTAAATATGTCCTACCGATGATTGTCAGAATAACCAACATAATAACCGATTATTTAAATAATCATTATAACTATATATTATTAGTTGCCCTAATAATAATAATAATAATAATAATAATAATAATAATAACAATAATGTATTAGATGCACGATAAGATAATTAAAATGATAACATACATATTATTAATTTTGTAGCCTACTCCTTTAGTGAATTTTATTAGTGGGAGATTATTTAACTAAAATGTAAAATCTTACCAGTAAAAGGTGGTGATTTCACCTCGGTTTCCTCCTCCATCTCCGCCTCCGGTGGACTCTGACCCGACCCGGCAGCGGTTCTGCAGGATTCTCTGCTCTCTGTGTGTTCAGCAGGAGGACCTTCTTCGCTGCATGTACCTGCTGCTGCTGCTGCTGCTGCTGCTGCTGCGTGTTCAGACGAGGAACCAGGCGACACGGTACTCTGAGATTTACGAGATCTGATGAACTCCACCAGCCTGGGATCTGGGAAGGAGGTTTAACCGTCAATAAAATCTGTTTAAGTTCTGGAAATTAATTCAATGCAGACAATATTTTTATTTCAAGAGAATTTTACTTCTCACCAAGCTGAGATAAAAGCTTCTTTTGCTCCTCTACAATCTCAGATTTGGACATCGCTTGGAGCTTCGCCTGGTTCTCCTGGTGGATCCTCAGGGTTTCTCCAGAGCTGTCCGGACCCTGAAGGCCTTCACCGGACACCAGCCTAGAACCTGAACCCAAATGCATTTACACCTGCTTCATACACTATTCTCACAGTAAAATTCAAGCACTTTTCAAGGTAAGTTTTCAAACTTTTCCAGCACCACACTTTGAAGGTAAAACACATTATTGATAATTGTTATTATCAATAATGTTTTGTTGTAGTATTTTACAGTAGAACTAAAACATAACAAAATTTTAAGTTTTGAAAAGTCTCTCTCACACATCCTGTCTGAAAACAAAATAAATTTAACGACAAAAAAATCCCCCAATTTCAATAATGTTGTTTAACATACAAAATATAATCAAATCTTATGTTTAATTACATAAATTTAATTTTTTTTTTATTTAAAAAACTTTCTCACTAAGTTTTCTTTTCAAATAGAAATAACCTAAAACAAGAACATTTTAGTCTGATTTAATTTCAGACAGTGAGGTTAAATCAGTCTTTTTATCCGGTGTTTGTAAATATCTGGTCTCAACTGTAAATAATGCTTCACAAATTTAGGCTTTTATAATCAAACAGTAGATTGAACTTTATTACAAAACTGTGCAGTTTGAATATCAAGCACTTTCAAGGAGACACCTTACAGAAATGCAAACATTTTTAACCCTGCTAACCCTGATAACAGGAATGTCAACGGAGAGATTTAGTGAAAGAAAGCAGCTTTTAGAGGAGTTACATCATCTACTCACCAGCATCAGAACGGAGGATCTGAGCTCTGGGTTCAGACGAGGATGGTTTCAGTGTTTTGTCCTCTTTTAGTCTCTGAGCTGCAATCTGACGAGCAAAGATGCTCCTCTTCCCTTTGGATGACGAAGACGGAACCTGGAGGTCCATTAGAACAGAACCAAATCCGCTTTATTTGTGTAAATATGCTTTGCAAAAAGTACTTAGTCCAAATAAACTCCTACACATTCTGGTAACTCATTTACAGAAGTTATGGTATTTATTTACAAAATATTAATCTCTAGTAAACACATTTCAATTTTGTTTGGGAATATATTACTCAAGTTTCATTTACCAACCAGTAAATGTATTAAAAAAATGAAGAAAAATTACTTCAAACGGATGTATGCACTGCAAAACCAAGTAGTTTCTACTGCCAATATCTATAATGATAAAATAAGGTACTGGTTCCACTGGCAGATTATTTCACTTATAACAAGGGAAAAACATCTTGCTTTTTTAAAATCAATACTAAAGAGTTACTGACTAAAAACAAAACCCTATGTCTTGCTCAAAAGTTACTTATTTGGTAGTTTCATCTTACTTCAAGAATATAAAGATATTTGAAAAACTAGACCAAAAATACTTGGTAAGATAAAGTGTTTTTGCAGTGTGAATTCATGTATTTATAAGAAATTGGGACAATACCTGAGTGCTGGTTTCTGAGCGGTGCAGAACTTTTGGAAAAGCCAGGCCTGTAACCGCTGGTAGAGATATTGTTGCACAGCTGGTGTCTCTCTCCTTCAAGTAAACAACAACTTCATGAGGCCCAAAGCAAAAACACTGATGCTTTTATTTCATTTATTAAACTTGACTAAATGTCTCAAGCGTTGAAAGAAAGAAATGTTGTTACTGAAATTATAGTTATTCAGTTGAGCCCAAAAGAATTTAAAAACTACAGCAGATGCTTTTTTAAAAAATATAAATATGTGCAAAATCCTTACAATTTTTATTTTGACCCAACGATTTTGGCCTACATGACAAAAGGTTTGGAAACTGCTGCTCATGTCTCCTTATTCAAACCTTTCAGTTGGATGATTTTTCAAGAAAACTCACCACAATCCTGGAGAGAACAGCACTGATGTGGGTGTCGTGTCTGTCCAGGCTTTCTCCAGCATCCTCATCCTCAAAAGTGACACGACTGGCTTTAAATCGAGACTTCTTCGGAGGGGCTGGTGTTAAAGACGGCAGCTGGTCTGGAAGATCTGCAGCAGTTACATTCAGAAGTTTAATATTTCTACCGATAGAACTTTAAATATTGACAGCAATGGCTCGTTTTCAACCTTCTATGGTGACCACATCCTTCTGATTCTCGCTGCTGTCCGCTCCCTCAGCGTCTCCAGCCTCTCCCCTCCTCTTGTCAGGACGGCGGACCATAGAGGCGGCTGACGGCGCTCCAGAGGTCAGGAAGCGCTCCTGCTCCCTCAGGAGGTCCGCCTCAGAGTCGGTCGGTTTGGGACGTCGCAGCATCCTGCTAAACACACAGAAGATGGCATGAAACAGGTGACATTAAACAGCTTTCTCTGGAAATTATTTCACATTAACCAGGCATGCATGTAGTAAAGAGATTCTTAAATATGTATATATAGAATTTAAAATAAAAGTTGACAGCAAAAAGTAACACACACAGTGTTAATGCAGCAGAACACTGTGTTTTCTACACCCTTGATCCTAATGTATATGTGTTATTCAGAACTGAACCAAAAGCAGTGCAGACATGTCCTGTCATGTATTTTAAATATCTATATTGCCTTTTATGTTTCACAGTATTCTTTTTATTTCTTCACTTTTAGGCCATGTGCCACATAGTATGTGGCAAAAAAGGAAACTAAATCAGTTTAAAGCAAACGATAAACTAGATGACTACAAAGATTCCTCACTTGTTTCCGTTATAATTATTAAAATAAATAGGCACCAGTAATATCTCTTAGCAAAAAGTCTAATTCATGTCCAAAATAGTTGACTGTCATAAATGTTTATTTATTTTTTTTAATTTTTTTGGACATTAAGCGTTTCGTCTGCTTCTTTAAATGAGCTGAAGCCAGTAAAAACAGTTCCTTGCTTTTTATGAAATGTAAAAGTTTCGGATCATCGTTCCGTTCCGAAATGATGTTACAGTTCATCAAGGTTCACGTACAATATATGGTATAAAAACCCAGAAGCTCAATCTGATCGGGTTAAAAAAACAAATTCTCTTTTTAAAATGATGTTGATGATGTTCTGTTTTCACGTGCAGCTTTCATCTGAGCGCGAGAGCAAACGTTGGACGAAAGTTAGCTTTAAATCCTAAAGAATTTCCGGTTAAAGACAAAACACCCCACAACTATACTCCAGTTCATCAAGTAAAATCGCCCATTCATAATATTTCTGATTAAGACAGTGCTATCTAACCTTCATTAAGAGTTAAATCCTGGAGGATCCTAACCGAGGTTGCTAGTTCACACGGAAGGTTTTTAGTGTAGGACATCAAGCCCCTCCTTCAAAATAAAAGCACACCAAAGGGAAGAGGAAAAAGAGTGATACAGAATATATTTAATACAAAAATAAATAGATAACCCATGGTATTTTCTCTCCCGTTTTTGTTTTTGCTATAATGTGTGGGTTCCATATCTAAATGGTCAGATTACAGAACATAGTATTTATTGTTCCAGATTATAACGTTTATAACATTTAATTTGCGCAGATTTTTGTTAAAACTCCAATTCACACTTTAATCCACAAGGTGGCGGTGATTCGCCTGTTAGGTGTTTGCCAACCCCCACAGAGGAAGAAGAAAATAAAAGGAGAAGCTTTGAATCATGTCTAAGTTCAGCACAATAATTTGGCCTAAAGTCGTTTTATTTGGTGACTCCATCACACAGGTCGGTTTTCTGCGGTGAAGACGCAAAGTGTCATAATGGTTGCTGTTTGCTCAGCGTCACCTGCAACATTCCTGTAACATTTCTGTCTGTGACTGTTTCAGTTTTCCTTTCAACCCAATGGATGGGGAGCAGAAACAGCAAATAAACTTGCAAGGTGAGGAGATGACGGATTCAGTGATTTCTTCATTTATTTCCAGAATCAGCGATTTGTTCTGTGTAAAATCAGTTTGTCACAACAGAATGCCACATGCGAATAATGATAAACCAGGAAGCTTAATTTTGTTAAATTTCGACCTCTTTTAATTGTACCAGACTTTTCCTCTATAAAATCTTTAGATGCATATTTCATACATGTAAATGTTTACATTTTGGTGAGAAGTCTGCAGTTCCCCCTCCATTTCTGTTTCGGCATTGCGCATCTACACGGTGTTTTACGGTGACATCGACAACCTTGTGGCGCGTTCAAGCACACCTCGTACACTACATTATCTAAGTTAAAACAAATCTTAAGTGACTGATTTACGATAAAATGTCCCCGAGGTTGTGTTGTACGTTTAAGGTATCCATATCGATTTACAAGTAGCTTCACTGTTTATTTTTTGTTTTATTAAATTGTAAAATATGCTTAAATAAAGGTATTCTTCAATTATGTTTTGCACATAATGAGATCAAATTATATTTTAAACATGTAAATGTTCACATTTTTGTGACGAGTTCGCTATTTCCCCCTCCACTTCTGTTTCTTTGGATATTGGGCCGTTACACAGTGTTTTACAGTCACGGCATAATGCTCATGGTGCATTCAAGTACACCTCGTAAACTAGATAACCAATGTTAAAGTACGTTTGACGTGATTGGTTTACTGAAAAATAAATAAATAAATAATAATAATAATAATAATTGACCTGACCTGACTGCATTATGGAAATAGCTTAATTTTTAAGATATAAATTTCAACAAATCTTGTTAGTTTTATGTTTGATGGATCTGTGAATCTGAATCATTCTGTTTTTAGGAAATGTGATGTTGTGAACAGAGGATTGTCTGGCTATAACTCCAGATGGGCAAAGATCGTCCTTCCTCGCCTCATCAGCAGCCAGAATGCAGCAGAAAATAACATAGCAGCTGTTACCGTATTCTTCGGAGCAAACGACGCTTCGCTGGAAGGTACAGCCAACTCCCATCTACTTTCTTCAGGTTTACTACTTTATAGAATACAGAGGTTTTCTGTCTCCTTTAGATAAGAATCCACAGCAGCACGTCCCCCTAACAGAGTATTCAGAGAACCTGAAGGAGATCAGCAGGTTTCTGACCTCAGCCGGTGTTCCGGCAGACAAAGTCATCTTCATCACTCCTCCTCCAATTCACGAGCCGGCCTGGGAGAAGGAGTGCGTCCTGAAAGGTAACCTCCGGACCTCTGGGTCGTCCTCTTCCTGGTTTCCTGTGTTGACCCTGACTGCTTCCCGTTGTGTCTCCACCAGGATGTCCACTCAATCGGCACAACTCGGTGGCAGGACAGTACGCTCAGGCCTGCGTTCAGGCGGCTGGTCAGTGTGGGTCGGACGTCCTGGACCTCTGGACGCTCATGCAGAAAGACGGACAAGTGAGTGCAATCTTGGACATGCAGTACATTTTTCCACAGTGTCTCATTCGAGTCACAGATGATTAATGGTGTATTGGATTAAAATGAGCTGCAATTGATTATCTAAAAGCCTCAGCTATTCTTCTTTTAATGTTTTAGTTTGGCTGCCACCCAGCAGAAGGTAGCACTGGTCATCCCTAAGAGGAGCCAGTTGATACAGAAACAAAGATGGCGGGGCCATACCACAATCGGAAAGAGAAACAGTCCAAATGTATTTGATACATTAAAGGTTTATCTACACGTTCAAATGGTTCCTGGGAGTTTGTTCAACAGGTTAATGGATGAAAATAAAACATTCAGTCTGCTAGAGTCTGATTGACTGTCTTGAGATTAATGAATAAATTACTGAATTATTTAAATGTTGTCCAGGACTTCACCGCCTACCTGTCTGACGGGCTGCACCTCTCCGAGAAGGGAAACCAGTTTGTGGCGCAGCATCTCTGGAGCCTACTGGAGAGCCGTGTGGCTCACCTGCCCTTCATTCTGCCCTACTGGGGAGACGTGGACACCAGCAGCCCAGAGAGCAGCCTCCTCTGCTACTCCTGAAGAAGAGAACGTCTCGAAAGCTTAAAAACAAGCAGTGGACTTTAGACTTCCCAAAGTATTCACTCGTTTTTTTGGAATTACAGCAACTGGAGTCGAAACTCTCCTGTGAAGTATTAGGACTACTGTAGGGATAAGGGGAAAAGGACTCCGAAATTTTTAGATTGATTTCAGACATTTTCTAGGAAAAACAAAAACAATTTTGCTCGAAAAGAATCAGAAACTCAGAATCACAAATTTTCTAGAAAATGGGTTTAAAATTTTCTAGATTTTAAAAGTTGAAATTTTGGTAGAAAAAAAATCTAATTCAAGAAAAAAAAAGTACATTTTTGAGTTTGAAAAATTGCAAATTTGCTAGAAAAATAAGAAATTAAGCATTTCAAATTTCCTAGGAAATGGTTTTAAAAGTTGAAAATTTGGTAGAAAAAAAATGTCAAATTTTAAAAATGTCAAATTTTCTAGAAAATTTTTTTTGAAATTGAGTTTGAAAAGTTGCAAGTTAGCTAAAAAAAAAAAATCTGAAATTGAGGATCTCACATTTCCGAGCTTGAAAAGTTGAAAATTTGATAGAACAATTCAGAAATTTTCTAGAAAAAAACATGGACATTTGAGATAATTTACTTTTCAAGAAAGTTTGACTTAAAATACATAAAACTTTTGTAGAACATTTCTGAGATTAGATTAAAAAAAAAATTTCTAAACTTTTTTCCCCCAAAATTTCAAACTTAGAATTTTCCAAAAGTTTCTGAAAATTTCTGAGATTAATTAAAATATTTCAGAATATTTGGGTGAAAATTTACTTTTATTTCTGTCTACAATGTTTGTAATACACTTCTAAAAATCAACGTTTAACATGTACAATAAATTTTTTCTTACCAAAATCTCATTCATACAAGCAAAAACACTCAAATGTAGAAAAGAGACTAAATATTTAATGCAAAATGTGTTATTTATTTTTTACGCACAATAAATTGTTGTACAGCATTACGACAGCAGGTAACTGTGATGAGTCTGCAAACAGATGAATGTGCAGAGCTCACATTGGCACAAGTTTATAAAACCAAACTGAAGATCTGAGCACAAGCAGCTCCCAGCAGGAAACTCATGAAGGAATGAGGGGAAAAAAGGTTCTTTATTTTTTACTAACTTAAAGCAAAAACTCCACAAAAAAAGTGAAATACTTGCTGCTGCTGATATACATGTAAAAGGCTCAAATACACAACCTCAGAAAAACGACTGTGTGCAAAACGTAAATTCTCCAGTGTTTAAAAAAGTGCTTTTATTAAAAAACAAACCTCAAAATAAGACCAACAATCGGATTCCTCATTCACAGAGTGACTGATATGTAACATGATACAAAGAAATAACATGATATAATAAAAGAGGATGTAGGAGCACACAAATACAAAGAAAAGCTTTTTTGTTTTTTAGAGATGAACAATCGCATCTTAATGCATAAAGATACGTTGGGAAGATTAGGTGAGGGTTTTACCTAAATTATGTTTAATGCAAAAAAAAAATCACATTTTGTAATATTACAACTACAAACTTTAGTGTATTTTATTGGGATTTTATGTATGTTTTATAAATCTGAAAAGTGTGGCAGGCGTTTATATTCAGAAACTGCCTGCTCTTTGGAAAGTAGCTAAAGATCAGAGTTTATTTTATAGACCTTTTATCTTCTTGTTTTTATGTTTGTGTTTTTGTGAAGCACTTTCACTGCAAAAAGAAAATCTTACCAAGTATTTTTGGTCTGGTGAAAACATCTTAGTACACTTGAAATCAGACATTTCAAAACTGACAAGTGATTTTTCCGGAACATGTAGCAGCTTGTTTTAGGTCAACTCTCTTTCAGTTATCTCAGGCAGTGATGTGCACCATGCTCCACTTTACTTGGTTAAAAGTGGCTGAACACACGTGCAATGCAACACTTTTTCTATTTCTCAAATTATTTTTATAAAACTACACAATGATGCATAATTTAGTGTTGGTTTGTCACATAAAAACCCAGTAAAACACATCAAAGCTTGTGGTTATGATGGGACGAAATGTGGAAATGTTTAGTGACAGGTTGTCCAAATCTGGTCCTTAATCTACGGAAAAAAATAGACAAAAAAAGAATTCAGACTTTTTCCTCAGAATTCTGATTTCACACGATTCTGACTTTTGATCTCTTCATATTAAAGTCAGAATTCCTTTTATTCCCCCCGCGGCCATAATCCTCTGTTTTAGAACTTTTTAAGAACCTACATCAGATCATAAAAAGGCACAGAAAAGCTTCAAAGTGGTTCCGTTCAACAAATCTAACCTACATGATTCCACGTGCTTTTTGAGGTTTTCTAAATCAAGATGGCGGCGGCGGCGCCGGCGTTCTCTCAGCACTCTGTCTCCTTACTGTCGAGGCGCTCCTGCCTGCGGAGGCGCCACCGCTCCTTCACTGATGGGTTCTGCTCGGTCAGATCCTCGTAGGAGGATTTCGTAGCCGACGAGGAGACTCCTGCGGTTGTGAAATCGCCCGGCCGCGCCTCCTCGGCCAGGTGAGAGTCGTTGCTGGTGTCCTCCGGGATGGTGGCCATCCGCAGGTCCCCGGCGCTGTCCTGGCTGGCGCCGCAGCTCGGGCCGGGGTCCGGGGTACTGCTGGCCGCGGCCGGGGCCAGTGGCCGGACCTGGGTCGGCGGCTGCGGGGGCTGGAAGAAGGGCGCGGTCCGGCCGGCAGAGGAGGAGGGAGGCTGATGATGCTTGACGATGCGGACGGACGTTGACTCGAGGTTGCTCAGGATGTCTTGAGTCTGCAGAGCGAAAACAGAAAGGTGAGGATGAAAGATCACCAGGAGTCTCTGCTGTAGACTGAGGTGGGTCCATTCCTTGTTTACTCCATTCTGCTCACAAAACTTTCCCGAACTCCAAACTTTATGGCAAATATGAGTTTATGATCATAATCCTTATGTTTTAACCTCATATTCAGGTTGGAATGAGTAAAGCAAACCTTTCTGCTTATGGACATTTTGAGTTGACAAACATACAGTGATGTGGAAAGTATTTGCTCCATGCACATCATTTCTGTTTTAACTATTTGTCACACTTAAAATTTTCAACCCATTTCCAATTAAAAATGTATTTCCCTCTCTTTTTAGGGTGTTTTCACCTATGGACTCGGTTCGATTTGGTACAAAAGTTCCAACATTTGTTACATTTTTAGCTGGTGCGCTTTCACACTGAACTTTATCAAATGAGCTAAACTAATTAGAAACCTATTCTAAAAAAAAAAAGCCGTTACTCCCACTACTGGTTGTATTTACCCAGAATGCTCTGGGTTGTAGTCCGCTTCCTGCTTTTGGAGTGGTGCCCTTTAACAATTGCGAAAGTCTTTAAAACGCCAAAAAAGCATAAACTTAATGCAAAAAACCATCTAGGTGTGTTTTTAGAAGCAGCTGAGACCCAAATGGAAGATTAAAAACAAACAAAAAGTTAATTTTTCATAACGGGTCCCAATTAAAAGCTAATTGAGATGCCAGGGCGTTACTTAAAACAAGCCCATCAAAGCATCCAACATGGCGGAATTCAAATAAACCTACAAAGACGCTCAACCAGATTTTAAATTACGTTCAGTTTTTGTTTATATTGTATTTTTCAACATTAGTAAATACAAAAAAATATTTAAAACTACATTAGTCTTTCATTTTCTTCGTCTGGTATTAGATCTGAAACATGTTATTGTGACAGAAAAGTAAAAGCAGAAGAAATCTACAAGGGAGCAAATACTTTGTGTTTCTGTGGGTTCTACTGGGTATTTGGATCCAGAAAACACCTGAATCAAATAGAGTCACTATAAACATCATCAAGCTGTGCTTATTGTGAACTGGTGGGTCAAAATGTCAACAGAAAGAAAGGCTACAGAGGAATGTTGCCTCAGTCTCGACACTGATCCAATCAAGCCTAAAGTCAGACAACAAATCCATAAAAATAAAGCCTCAAATAAAAAAATGTACTTTTTCTTGTAGCTTTAACAGAACCAGATGCAAACTTAAAATGGTGACACACCTGATACCACAAAAAGACAACATGTTCCAGTCCTCTTTGCTCTCAGAATACTCCTAAAATCCAGTCTTGCTTCCTTGAAGTAATTCCTGATCAGATCAGCCTTTGCCTACGTGTCGGACGAAGTGGAGTTCGATCCGGCGGATCAGTGATTACGTCAAAGAGAGCATGAGTCCAGGAGTATCCCGAACCGGGGCCACTGACCATGCACTCAATGGCAACACATGGCAACACCAGGCAGTGGCACAGAGTCACTCACCTGCAGCAGGAGCTTTATTACAAACCTCCACCATCTGCTGCAGCGGCGGGGCAGAGAGCGATGGACAGGTCATTCAGAAAGCCCGGCATTATCTGACCCAGGTTCCAACTACCTCTTTTTAGACAGCGGGGGGTTATTTCCAAAGTTTTGACACTTTAAGTGAGCAATAACAAAATAAAAATGTATATTTTTTAATTATCTAAGCTGTTAACCAGTTCTTAGCCGGTTAGTTTGGATTTGTAGTGATAAAAAACAACTTTATTAAGTGTTTAGGCTGAATTTACACCAGATTAAAACCCTCTTTTTTGCTTTTATTAATTTTTCTGTCATTTTTAAACAAAGACGAAAAAACACAATTTTTAAATTCCTGTCAATTGTAAGGATAGAAAGTTTAAACAGAAAAAAAATATTAGAAGAGTTAAATCTTTCTTAAAAATAAAATCTGATTTTTTTTTATACCATATTTATTTATTATGTAAGGAATTAGAAATTAATTTCAATCCTGCGTTATGTCATTTGTACCGCACAGGCTATGAGAACTTTTATTTCAACATCGCCAGAATATTAGGAGAATAAAAACGCAATTTTACCAGAAAAATGTCTTGAAATTGCAAGAAAAAATTTGAATTATAATACCATCATAAAGTGTAAATGATAAACTGTGCAGTGTAAGCAGTTATTTAGATAATTGCCCTGACTAAATTTTATTTATTGTTTTTTATTTTGGGTTGTTGACTGTTTTTTGTCATACATTGTTTCTGTATCCATGTTTATTAATATGCACTGTCCCTTTAAATACATTCAAATTCAGAATGGATGATGCTTCTCAATCATAATAATTAACCGCAATAATCTGCCTACATGCAAGAATTGTTCAAAAACATTGCCAAAAACCTGCGAAGAGCATCGTAATTTGGTCTTAATCTGGTGTGAAAGGGGCCCCAACTATTAAACACTCACAAAATCCACTCATAGTTTTTAACTCCTTCATTTTTGCACAGACAGTTTTGTCCAAAAAAATGAAATAAATAAGAGATTTAATAAACGAATTAAAAGCAAAACTTTAAACAGCTGATTTCTCAACAGCTGCATGCACTCTTTCCTTGCTTAGTAAAGAAGTCGGGGTTCAAAAAGGCATTTTTGACTTTGATTAGTTTGGTTAGTGTGGCAACAAGGCGAGTGCACAAGAATGCAAACAATCATTAAAAAGATAAGGAGCTTACACTGGGAGCAAAGTAAATCTTTGTGCTTTCTTCGTACTGCTGATCAAGCCGTTTGTCCTTCAGAGAGAAACAAAAAACAAGGTGAGACAAACGGCGATTTCAATTTGGAACAGAGGATTCACTTTTAACTCAGATTAAAAGTTTCTTACCACACAGTGAACCAGGACGCTGAGAGGAATCCAGAAAACGAGGGAAAACACGATGACTGACCCCACGATGTTATCAGCCAAGAACTTCCCTGATGGTACGGATAGAAACAAAAGAAGAGTTAAAATACTCAAAGATGTAAAACTTATAAGTGGAAATATTCTCATTTTGATCTTATGACCGACTTACCAAAGGTGTTGATGTCCAGCTTGTCAATGAAATCCCACAATCTCTCTATTACATCCTGCACCTGCTTCATGCATTTGCCCTGTTTTATCAAAGAATGAAATCAGTTGAATAAAGATGAAGCTAATCTGATATTAAAATAAATATTTTCTTTAGGACATGTTGGAAAAACTAAAAAAAAAGAAAAAAAAAGGAGAGATTTTCAACAAAATCAGTAGGACTAAAACGATTAATCGGATTAATCATGATTAATCGTGACAGCTGATTGTGATTAATCACAATCCCACACAATTAAGCTTGATTAATCAATTACAGAAATTATTGTCAACTAATTTAGAAGATTAATTATGATCAAATTACTACTAAGTTGTCGATTATTTCAATAATTGAATTAATCATGATCAATTATGATTAAGCAATAATTGATTAATTGTGTCTGATTATGCAAAAATGATTAATCGCAATTAATCGACTATTTCAATTATGATTAATCAATTATTGAAATAATTGTTAACTACTTCAGAAATAGCTTAATCACAATAAAGCGTGATTAGTCACAATAAAGTGCAATTATGCAAAAACGATTAATTAAATAAGTTTTTGCTTCAGGACATTTAACAATTTTAACAAAAAATTAATTAAATTTTTGTTAATTAATTAACAAAAAAGTTAATCAATTAATCAATTATTGAATTAATCATCAACTAATTTAGTAATAGTTTAATTGTTAACTGCAGCACACAGCCTACAAAAAAGGCTATTAGCTGAAAGAACAAAGCCAGAGCAGTAATTAAGCCAAAACTGTACAAAAAGTAAATTCATTTTGCATTTAAGATTGAAAAGCAACTTTTAACTGTAAATATATTCTATCCAGAACTGCTAAAGTAGCAGTTTCAGCTTCACCTGTTTCAAATTCTGTAGGAAAAAAATCTCCTAAGCACCTTTTGCTATTCAATTATTAAATATTTAACTCAAAAACCAGTCAATAGATCAGCACTACACTGCTGTCAGAAGTATTTTCTTTTGCTGAAAACGATCAAGAAATGCAACATTGCAAAAAAGTTTAATTTTCTTATTTAAAAAGGAATTTCATTATTCGTTTATTTGCATGTTTCTAATATTGTATAAAAATATTAGCAGCTAATAATCTTTTTTTTATCTGATTAAACATCAGAATAATCGATACATTAATTTATTACTGAAATAATAGTACAAATGAAACTTGTTCATGCAGCTGGGACACATGCAGATTTTCCCACTCACGTTTCCGTCACAGAAGCCCACAGTGCAGGGTTTGCCTTTGCGAAGGAAAAGGGAAGTGCCATCCCCCTGTGTGAACGGCGAGCAGATCCCGTCTTTCCTGCAGCACACCTTGCAGGAATCACTCGTCTCTGCAAGAGAAAAAACATCCAAGAAACGAGAATTTAAACTTTCTCAGCACAACAAACACAACAAGGATGCCTGTCCAAAACAATCACAGTGAAGAGTTTGGCCTCATCAAAGCTTAAAAACTACAGAGGAGCGACAAATAATGAATATAAATAAGTAAATAAATAAACAAATAACATCAAGAAGATACAAATATGTTAATCTATAAATGAGAGCAGATAAAATTAGATTTAAGTTACTCAGACTTGGGTATAATGATTACTAATGATGTATTAACTATTAATTATTAATAATAATGGTATAGTAACATTTAACTCACATTTTTAGCCACCGTATTTCTCAAATCAAACATTTACCGTTGCAGGCGCACGACTGCAGTTTCTGCTCCGCCTCACAAAACGGGTTACACTCTCCGTTGCGACAGCGGCCTTTGTCCACACACTCGGTGTCGTTAGAAGCATTTTCAGGCGGCGGACAATCGCTGCTGTTACCTGTGAAAAGAAGGAAATAGTTAGTACACAAAATTTTACACAAAATGTTGTACCCCAACTGGGTTGTGGATGCTGCAGTTCTGCAGTGAGACCAGCAGGAGGCGATCACCTGTGCAGAACGACATCCCTTTACAGGTGGCATTGATGGGCTCCTGGCACTTTGTTCTTGCTGCCTCATACTGGCAGTTCTTGCAGCAGGGGCTGTTTCTGTCGCTGTGGAGACACAACGTTTATCCCACTACCACAGGCTCTTCTGAAGAATTTCACTTTTCTGATAACTTACCTGCAAATAGCACCAGGTTTGAACTTGCAATCTGCAGAGCAACAGCTGTCGTTGCTGCGATGCAGGAGCCCAGGATCGCAGTCTTCCCCTTCCTCCACTCTGGAGTTCCCACAGACTTTACTGTTCCTCTTCTTGAAGCATTTCGAAGCCTTCAGACTCAACGTCCTTGCCACCGAGTCCCTGCTGCATCTGGAGAAACGCTTTGGGGAAGGAAGAGACAAGTCAGATTTAAACCTACAATTTAATGTTTTATTTGTGCAAATATAGTAAAGCAGTTATTAAACTGACAAAAACAACTGATATTTAAACAATTTTCTGAGATTTCCCTGTAATTTTGCTACATTTCTTATTGACGTTTAATGCTCAGGGACTGATTTAAAAAACATTAGGTCTAAATTTAAAGCTGCAGAATTTAACTTTTACAAAAATATGTTTTTGCATATTTATTAAAACTGTCACCATGTTGTGACAGGATGTTATGAGACAGATAATCTGTAAAAAAATAAATAAAATAAATCAAGCTCCTCCACCTCTTCCTGGTGCTACTGGAAAAATGCACAGCTCTCGGTCAAAAACAACCAATCAGAGCCAAGAGGCGGGTCTTAGTGCTGTCAATCAACACCCTGTATATCTTTGTAAACTAATGGTAAAATTTGCTAAATCAAATAGATTTTTGTTGCTCTCTATTAGCATTTTCTTTATTATTGTTGTTACTTAGTGAGTGACTCAGATTGTCAGATGCCACAAACTCAACTTATAGAAGAATCCTTATCTCCACCCACAGCTAGAACTCTGCTTTGAGTTTGATTCAAAAAGAGGCAGGCCCCACAAAACAGGAAACACAGAAGCTGCTCTAAAACTAACAAAAATAGAGAAGGTTGCTCTCGTTCTTCATCGTTATTCCACTTTCACCAAAAATCAGCCCATACATTTAATTAAAACCTCTGAAAAATGGGCCAAACTGCTAAATTGCTCTGAAAACGTTTTATCATTTCTGCTACCGTTTCTGTCCGTTAATGTCTTTGCAACAGTTGAGACACGTCCCGACTTGAAACTGGTGCATCAGAGTCTCCACAGGCTAATCCAGTCCTGTGTCTTTCTTGAAACGTTCCAGAAAAAAACACCGAAGGATTCAAAGTCGACACCAAAACCCTCAGCTTGTGCAGGGTTATCAGGAAAGGAAATGTGATTCTGCCTGCAACGTGCTGTGGAGGCTGTTCACATTTCTATGTGTCATATTTCACAGGAACAAACTCAGCAGTCTAGCTTTTTAAAACGTTTTGAAAGAAATTTAAACCAGTGAAATGGACTCGGACACGCAGTGGCTAGCAGAAGTGTTTGTACTCCTACAACTTTCTGACAACACAATAGGATTTAAAATAAAAGTAGAGCACAGATGTATTCAGCCTCCCTGAGTTGGTAGGATTACAGAGCTGTGATGTACCTTGTTGTTGTCATGATCGCCGCTGACAGCTATGGGGTACATGACGAACTTGCCGCCTTTCTCGTCGCTGGGAGCGCAGTCGTTGTTGTCGGGGTCGTGTTCTGCTCCGAAGTTATGGCCCAGCTCATGAGTGGTGACCAGGTCCGCTTCCTGCAGAGCAACCAGGCCATCAGGGGAGGAAACATGGGGTTAAAAATGAAATAAATGAAAATGCTGCTTATTTTTAATGATTTGAAAATCTACACTGCAATAGCACATTATATTACCGTGTATTTTTGCTTAGTTTTTAGAGCAAATATCTTAATACACTTCAAATAAGACAAAACTTACTTAAAAGTAACATTTTAGCAAGAAAAAAGAGTTTGTTTTAAGTCAATAATTCCTTAATACGGATAAAAAAAATAATAGTTTTACTGGTAGATTATTTAACTTATTTAGATTTCGTTTATTTAAAGTACTTTTTCCATCAATGTTAAGGAATCACTGACTGAAAACAAGTTTTTACGTTTTGCTGAAGTTACTTGTGGGTTAGTTTTGCCTTATTTCAGCTGTACTGAGATATTTGCACTAGAACCTAGATTTAAAAAAAAAAAAACTTTCCGCAACCAAAAGAAATGTTAAAATTCTAAAAGTGAAAAAAGTCAGCAGAAAAGCCTAACAGACCTTTGTGAGAATAGTTTTGCCGTAGTTCTTGGTGCTGGTCAGGCCTGTGTTGAGGTAACTGGGCTTCTTGGTGGTGTGAGATGGGTAGTAAGCTAAAAGCGAAACACAAACCGCAGAAATGTCTCAGGATTAATACCAACGTTTGTCACTCCAGGTGTAAATATGAAACAGAAGCGACTTGCCTTCTGAGCAGATGCCGCCGAGGGGATGTGGCCTGGGAGGGGCGACGTAGGCCAGGCCCAGCGTCCCCTTGTCGAAATCCTGGTAGGTGAACAGGTGAGCCAGACACACTTTGGAGGCGTCGTCGGCGATATCTGAGCTGAATTGCTGTTGGACGCAATTGAAATTATTTTAATAAATCGAGTTTTCTATCAATTATTCTGATGATTGATTAACTGGATAAATAAAAATTGACACATTCTGCAGAGTTTTCATTTAGCTACAGCTTATTTTACACAATATTAGAAATACACAAAAAATGCAAACTCAATTTCTTTTATTAAAATAAGAAAATAAGCATTTTTTTGCCTTGCATTCCTTTAGTGTTTGCTTGATTGTTTGTAGCAAAGTTTGCATCTGCAGCTAAATACCAACGGGAACATTTAAGCTCAATTATAACCTGCTACAAGACGGGATAACTTCAATAACTGCTTCAGTTTGATTCAAAGTTCTTCAGATTTCACATTTTAAATGCGATCCGATGTACATATGCGCTGATGGAAAGCGTATACACATATATATATATATATATATATATATATACACACACACACACACACACACAGCTTCCCACCTCCAGAAGCTTCTTCACGTCCCAGACTTCCTGGTCCTCCACTGGGCTGTTCTTCATGTTATAATGGGCCCATCCAGAACTGGCGTTGGCGGGCGGCTGCGTTGGACTGCTGTTAATGATGATCTGACAACACAAACCAAACAAGAACAGCTCGGAAAATGTAGCGCACAGTTACATTCAGTTAATCGAAATATTACTGACGTTTGTTTAATTCACCATCATTTATGAATTACACAGTTTTATGCTTTTAAGCCTTTATTTCTGTTAATTTGTATTATAATGTATTACCATTAGAATTTTACATCAGATGCCAAAATAAAAACTGTACATTAATTAAAAATCTTGGTATTTCTTAATAGATTTAGACTACAGTGTGACTTTAAGGTCTACTGTAATTGATCATTTTTTAATTTAAAATATAACTGTCTGACAAACATTATTTTTGTTACAATTAATTTTGACTGATCCCAATAACCTCCAAGCTTCATTAAATGTGTAATGAAACTTCATTAAGCAGAAAATAATTTGTGGATCAGAACCATCTTTAAAATATTAGACTTTTATATCCAGGATTTAGGATTATTAAACAGAACTGATAACATAAATCCTTCTCTCTAAAATGTTTCTTCCATCACATCATCCACTGGATTCCCATCAATAACCTACCAGAGAACTATGGCAACACAGAAAACAAGATTAAAACAGACAAAGAATCCATTCATTCCGTGACATATTCTGGGTTAGACTGCGGTTCTGTCGGACAGAACACAAATTCTTCACATCTACGGGTCAGAATACAAAAAATATAAGTAAATGCATAATTCTACTATGAGAAAGCGCCAGACTTGCAGCAGCACAACAGAGTTTCTATTCATTCACAGAGCAAATTAATCCGCCCCTCAGGGGTGCATAAAAAGCTCAGAGTTCCTCCTGTTCACACACTAAACAGCCCTTTAATTCGGAGCCGGGTTTCCAGGAGTGACGCTACATAAAACGAAGATATTATGCAGCTGAGACAACAAGCGTTTAAAGCGATAGCGCCGCACAACATGGCACGGTGGGAAAAATCTAACCGAGCTGCATACCTGGTGGATCTGGACTCCATAGCCTGTGAACTCCGAATTCCAGGTTGTGTTTCTGTAAATGTCATCGACTCGATCCATCAGCTCAATCTGGGAAATAACAAAACGCACTGATCAGGACGGAAATCATTCCCTCCAGGATGCTGAAACATGTTTTCTTATTTTGGGATTGTTGCCACCTAAAATTACAGATTTTTCAACAATCTGACAAAAGTCAGAATTGCTGCACATACTGTTGCCCCCCTCCCCCCCAAAAAAAGATATTTCAAGTAGAAATTAGTGCTTTCAATTGATTAAAGAAAGTAAATCAGATTAATCACGATTAATGACTAACTTTGTTAGTTTGTAATATAAAAATGCACGAGGTTGTGTAGATTCCTGCCATGAGCAACTCCGTCCTTCTGCTGCACTCCAGCCAATAATTTTTCTTTTTTTGTAGCAGAAAGCAGGTAATTAGAATAACTAAGGGAAAAATAACCCAGTAGACATGCAAATGGAAGCAAATTTGTTTGGGATACAACTAACATAAAATCTATATTTTATTTTCTAGTTCTTGGCTGCCCCACCCCTTTCTGATGCCCTGGGCAAGTGCCCTTATCAAAAACCGCCACTGTATAATGCACATTTTCAAAAAATGTTTTACTGTCTCAAACCAAACACATTGGAAGATGATCAGTTTTCTAGGAAGCCATTTTGTTTGTAAACATTAATTTAATACAGATAAAAATGACAAAAAAAAAGAAAACTGAGATCGTAGCCTCCTGGAGGGACTGATAAATACCAAATATAATGTTTTCCTGCAGATTAGGGGAAATAAAAGCAGAATAACTGAGGATGTCCCACCAGGTAGTTGACCGTGGTGCTTTCCTGGCCGCGGCCCATGTGTTCGTAGAAACGGTAATCTGCTACCAGCAGCAGGGGGCAGGTGTTCATCTTGTGGTCGTGATTCTCTCGTTTCACTCTGTGATGGTCTGCAAGAAAAAGCAGGGAGGACAGTTCAGTCCAGCTTCAGTCAGAAGCTTCCATCAGAGCCGCTGTGATACAGACTGCTACAGCAAAACTGTCCAGCCAAAAGCCATCAGCATATACAACAAAGAAGGAGAAAAACTCAGATGAACTGTGATGGATGAAGTATTTTCACAGCAAAAATACAAAATATTACCAAATATTTTCAGTCTAGTTTCTAGTGCAGGTATTTTAGTTCACTTCAAATATGACAAAAATAACTTAAAAGTAACTTTTGGGCAAATTTAAAGCCTTGTTTTAAATAAATAGTTCCTTAGTATTGATGAAAGAGTAGATAAATTAACTTATAACATCGGAAATGAAGTGTAACAAATTCTAATTCAATTCAAATTCAAAAATAATTTATTGATCCCAAAGGAAAATTAAATAACAAGTAGGTCTTTATCAATATTAGGGAATTATTACTTAAATCAAGCCTCAATATCTTGCTAAAAAGTTATTTGTAAGTTAATTTTATCTTATTTGAAGTGCACCAAGATATTTTCACTAGAAACCAGATTAAAATTACTTTGTAAGACTTTGTGTTTTTGCAGTGTATGAATTGAATAAATAGGCTCACATAACAATAAAATGGTTTTAAATATGTGATAATAATGTCCCACAGAAAAAAAAATACTTTGTGTGTTTAATGCTGATAAACACAAACGTCACATTATCATCACGCAAACAGATTTATTATAATCATCAGATAAAATATCAACTTTGTCATATTTAACCAACCTTATTCTGCAGCAAAGCTTTTGTTTTAAATATAAAAATGCTTTGAAGCGCAACGAAAGCTCCTTGAACAGCAGAGGAACAAAAGGACTCCATTCTGAGCGTTACATCACACACCTGCCTCCACATTATTCAGATGAGTGGGAGCGATCGGCTCCGGCCTCCGCAGCAAGCTGTGGGAGACCAGAGCTGACTCACTGAGCGCCGGGCTGCCGACCGCGTCCTTATGAATCTTAATGCTTCCTCCACACGAACCCTCACCTCAGCTCAGCTCCTCTGTGGGCGATTTTCTGCCAGATTACAGTGGAGTGGTTTACATCTCCTCGGATACATAAACACGCCGTCATGTGACTCTTACATAATAACAACTCCTCTGAAGCAGGAGCTTACCACTTCTTACTGGAACCTTTAAACAAAACGTGAATATTTCGTTGGACCGCCTTTAGCTTTGATTACAGCATTCGTTTCAATCAGCTTCTGCAATGTAACAAGATTCATTTCCATCTTCTGTTGCATTAATTTTTCACAAAGACCTTTTGGGATTTTGGTGACTTATAGCAAGACATTTTCCATGTTATACATGGCATTTTTTTATTTATATTCAAGAATTATTGACTTAAAACAAGCAAGAAATCTTGCAAGAGTATAAACTACTGCGATAAATTATAATATTGTTGCTTTGAGACTATTTTCAAGTAATATATTGGTAATGACATAATAATGCAAGAAAACATTCTCAAAGATAATAAACTTTAAATTAGGGATGCACTGATTTACTCTTTCACTTCCAATACCGACACCGATATCTGAGCTTTATTATCGGCCAAAAAGTTTCCGATCCGATACAGAAAAATTGCTGAATTGACTTAAAACACTTTTTTTTTTGCAAACACAGACATAAATGTACTGAATTATACATTTATCTGATAACTCTGCACCAGGACATCACACTTAAATCCACCAGTAACTTCACCAGCTTGATCAAACATGTAAAAACAGCTTTAATTTGTTCAGTCAGTGCGATTAGGAGTAAAACAGCCAATTTAAAACAAATAATGAAAAAACAGAAACTGGCAAAACGAAACATGTAAAAAATAATCTGCAAATTCTTTCAAATGGTTCAGAAAGTGTAATTATGAATTCTAAACATGATGTAAAATAAATAATAAAGGACTCAGAAAACAACGTATAGAATCAGACTGAATAGATCTGCCTTTATGGATTAGGCATGTTGTCACTAATATCCGATCTATAATTTTATCAATATTAGGACCGATACAGATATTTATATTGGATCAGTGCATCTCTACTTGAAAATCTAATAAATATTTAACACAAGAACTGGAAGGCATTTTAAATATCCAAAATAAATAAATCAAACAAATCAAGCAACAAATGAATTATGAAGTCTTTGTTCTTAAAAAGGGTTTAATTGAGACCAAAGTGCCAGAGAAAAGAAAGAAACGACAAATCATGCAAATGGAAATTATTGATCTTATTTTATCATGTAATGAATTAATTTGTTATGTATTGTGACAGGCCTAATCTTGAAAAAATTACCTTGAAATAAGGCTAAACTAAGATATTTTCACAATAAACTAGTCAAAAATACTTGGTAAGATTTGTTGTTTTTGCAGTGAACTGTCATAATTCTTCAATTTGATTTTACTGAAACTTGAGATGATCCCCAAAGACGATGGTTCCCCCCTTTCTATTAAAGGTTTTTATAACGACAATTCTTAACAGTTGATTTTAACCAGCTTTAATTATTTAAAATGTTTTTATTCATAAAATATCATCTTCCAGAAACAGAAGAACTTTTTAGAGAATTAATAGACAGTATAATCGATTTAATTTTAGTAATTAATCTCTGCTTAATTGCTGCTGGATGAATCTTAATCTGACATATACAGTAATCTACTTCCTTCTTAAAACAGGAATTAAATCATTTCTTCCTTTAGAAATATTTTAATCAGATTATTAGGCAGATTTATTTATGAATGTTCTCATAGTTTATCGCATTTCATCTCTATTCACCGTCTACTCACCAACATGACCAGCTTTAATCCACAATCTGAGCAAACTGGGCAGCAGAACTCACCGTTTTCAGGAACCAAACGCTTGTGCTCTTCCTGTCTCCTGGCAGAAAGAGGTAAAAGGTCATCAGCCTCTACGCGGATGTAGCCACAAACTTCAGGAGAAGCAATCCGGCTCAGGTTCTTGATGTCCTGCGATCGGTAGACCAGCAACCTGCCGTCAACCTGGGAATTTGTGAACCTCCACAGGGGCTGAAACGGAAAAATAGGAAAGTAAATTAATTAGAGATGTTCCCACTGCTAAAAGAAGTAAATATACCAAATTATCATCTTGTATCTTCAAATAAATGTCAACAAATGACTGCAGACTTGAAATAATCAACATATTTATCTAAAAATGTAATTTAAAGCTACTCAGATAATAATGCATAAAATATAAGGCTACTGTTCAGACTTATTATAGACTTTAAATAAATTAATCTTTAATAATTTCACTGGAAATATACATTTAAAAATCCACTGAAACGCAGTTAATGTTTGTAACCAATTTTTAGAAATAGCACAAGCCTTTGTTTCTTCATTTCATTTCATTTCATAAGGTTGGACCAAACATTCATGTTTTAAACGAACATTTCTGAATTAACAGATATTTTAAATGTTTGTTTTCATGGGTGTGACTTGCTATTTTGTACTCTTATTAACCATTTCCTGTAATTTTCTGTAAACTATGTGTTGTGTGTCTCACTTGTTTTTCTTTTTGTTTTACCATCAACCTGCTTGCCAGGCAACTAAAGATGAAAATTAATTAATAAAAGTTGAAACATTTCATACCTCTACGTTGTATTCTGCTTCATCCGTCAGGATATGAGCAGAAAACTCGTCTCCGTCGATGTGTGCCTGCACACGTGAGTTTTCCTCTCCTGGAAAGCAAATCGTGAATCTGAAATACCTCCTGGACTATTTTAGTTTTAAATTAACTGTCGGGAATTAATCTGGGTAATTCTGCACAAAGGGAAAGTACGTTTTAATTAAAAGCATCTCCACCAACTCACCAACAACATGCCCAGTGAAATAGTTCTGAAGTGAGACGTCGTATTTCTGCTCCTCCCCGTTTTTATCAACGATCACTGCTTTGAAGTCGTCAGTGAAGAGGGCAGTGTTGGTGGTCAAGTAAAGCTTGAAATTTCTGAAGATAAAAATAAAAAGACAAAAAAAAAACTGTAGTAAGTTTAATGTATTTGAAATTAAAGATACAGTCTCAAAATACCGTCTGTAAAACTTAAAAACCTGAAGAGTTTCTCTTTTGCCATTACCGTGGTGAAAGAGGAATAGAACAAAATAAATTTAAAAGGCCTAAAATATGTTTATTCAAATGCACCATGACTTATGTGACATGTTAACTATTGTTAAGTTTCCCTTCAAATCTGCATAACGTCCTTTAGAAACTGACAAAGTTTCTTCAGGTGGATGAAAAGATACAAAGAAACTAATCAGAATTTACTAAGGTTTTATTTAAAAAAATGTTTTTTGGGTATTTTTTTCCTTTGCTTTGCAAAACAAATTCAGCACTTGCAAAAATCTCAGTCAGAATCAGAAAAGGAGCGGCACCCATCACTTCTATTGAAACTGTAACTTTAAAATTAAATGTTTAAAAGGACATTTAATAATGAATAACTATAACTATTCATTATAGTTGATGAAACTATAATTATTTTTGTGCAACTCAGATGGCACAGGCCATTTCCTAAAAAGAACAACACATTCAGAGCAGTAATTAAGTCAAAACTGTTCAAAAAATGAAAACATTTTGCATTTAGGATAAAAAGAAAACATTTGTCTGTAAATATGTTCAACCCAAAACTCCTCAAGTCGCAGATTTACCTTAACATAGTTCAAAACCTGATTAAAAAAATCTCTTAAGTATATTTTAATCCAAGAAATAATCAACAGATTATAAAATAGTATTGGTTTTTGCTGCACATGCATCCTTCTCTACAAATAATCAAGCGTTCACTAAAGTAATGTTATGTTATTGCATTTTAGGCAATATAATGTTTAGTAAGTTGTTAAATGAAAAAGCTACAGAATGAGCCAAATTTTTTATCCGATTGATGTCAGAATAACTAATTACTAAAATAATCTTTAGCTGCAAACCTAATTCAAACTGAGGGACTTAAATCACTGAGAATTTCCCACCTTTTAAACAATTTGCCTTTGTTTTCAGGTACTTTCTACCTGCAGAAATGAGTTTGGGTTTATTTGGAAATCGTTTTAATGCTTCTTCATGTGGAATAGTTAAACCCTTAAAAACTAAAGGCACCAATTACAAATGAGGGTGGAACATTTCTGATGATCTGAAAGAGGACAGGTGTTGGTGTGAGGGGATCCATCATTCAATCCTGTACCTCTGCAGGGCTCTGAAGCTAACCAGGCGCTCCAGGTTGGACTGGGTGTGGACGTCCCTCTTTCTCACAGAGTGCAGCTGGAAGCCTGACACAGGCAGCACCTCATAGTCCGACAGCATGGAATCCAGAGTTCCTGGAATGTGTGAATAGAAAACAGCTGCTATGAAATAAATAGGGAAGCATCGATAGTATCACTGAACTCCCGGGTCTGATCACAAAAAGATTGATTTAAAATGTAAAACATCTCAAAACTGGGAATTAAAGACAATAAACCTATGTTTTAACTGTGTTCAATAACAACTTCCACTTAACACCATTAAAACAGCGGTTTAAAATTAGCTAATGGTAGCTAAAGTCACTGCTATATTTACCAAACTCCGGCTCATTTTCGTGATTTTCCTCCGAGGTAATCCTTGATGTTATTACACCGTTCACCGAAAAACAAGCAAAAACGACTACTAATAAATCGTTCATCATATTGAAGCAGCTATGTCACACTTAAAAGTGGAAAATTGTGCTGGTTGATGGTAAGGATAGCAGAGGAGCTATCCGGAAGTGCTCTCAGTGGAAAACATCCGCCCGAAAGAAATGGGTTCGCTCGTTCACGGTTCGCCGGACAGTGAAGCGGCGGGAAACCACGAGCAGCGGCAGGGAGGAGTTTGTTCACGGAAATACGATTGACGATTGAGATTGATGGCTAATGAAAACTAAAAAATAAGACAGAGAATAAACTCTTGTATCACATTATATAATTAGGTTTTCGATGAAATTTCTTTTTAAACTGAGCTACTTTGAATAACGTTTAAACTATATAGATATTTATGGCGATACACCGGATATAAACTTAAATTGTCTTTAAATAGTCTAAATCCAAAATAATATAAAAACATTCACACACTTATGGATAACAACTTTTAGATACTTTCTAACACTGATACATCAACAGCCACTAAAGCAAGTTTAGATATTGTTCTGCCTTTTTATAAAATACAGGAATGTTCAGCCGCTTCTTAAATGTCACTCTGACTGGATGGTTAGAAAACTGCAGGGAGACACCGGAGTCAGTGATTTGATCCTTTCCCATTATGATTAATGGAAGAAATGGTTATTTCTACTCTGTGGTTCAGCTCTGCAGCCATGAAGCATATTTTTCCAACTCCTTGTTGCCATGGTGACACATCATGACAGCCCTCCAAAAAAAACAAAAGAGCTAAAATACCTTCAGCCACACAGCATCTAAAACCAAATGAGAATATTCGACCAAAAGAAGCAATGTCTCAACTAAAATGAATGAACAAATCTACAAAGGCTTCTTTTTTTTTTTTTTTTTAATTTTTATATGTATAAAAAGAGTTAAAGTTGCCATATGACTATTTTTGTAATTTTATTTTTTAAATGTTAGTGTAGCCCTAACATTCTGTCATACTCTGCAGTTTATTTAGGACATAAAATGACTTCCATCTTAAAAGTCATTTAATGCTGCAACAAAATATGTAAACAAATATATAAAAATAAAGCAGTGATGCTTTGTGCTTTTAAACTAAAGATACATCCTAAATCCAAAAGTATAAATGAAGAACGAACATTGACGTGGCTTATAAAATGTTTTATTCACGTTAACATAGTGGATGCATCAGGATTCAACAGTTCCACGAGGCGTTTAAGGACTACCAACTGAATTCATTAGAAAACAAAAAAGTGGTCCAAATCTCAACAAAAAAACAAACAAAAAAAAAAAAAACATGGTACATCACCAACAGACCAACAAATTTCACTTCTGTAGAGTGGCTAAAACTAAATTTGTTCCCATTCCAGTGTAAAATTTCAAGAGAAGTGAAGGATCAGGAATGGCTTCTCTCCACTGACAAACTAATTGGCATCAGTAAGTTCACCCCAAGCAGACGTCAGTGAACGCATCACTGGGATCAGAACTGGCAGGGAGTGAACGTTCAAACCACTGGGCAGTACTTGGCTGTGTTCAAACATCTTCAGCCAGCAAGTGAAAGTGCACCGGCTTTTCCCTGAAGAATAAAAAATTACAATTAGTTCAAATTAAACCCAGAGCAAAAGTAACAGTACCACTAATCTGGTAGAAAAACTGCAAAACGATGCAATGAAATGATCAGGTTTTCAACTTTCCAGGGATCTCATACATCAGATTCCTATTTACTTTTCTACAGCTGAACCTGCACAAGATGGGAAGGCCGAGAGAAAAACTACAGGAATGGAAGGAAGTCTCCAAATCTGATCTGTTGAAAGACTTTATTTTGGTTGTTTAAGATCATTTTTCAGCAATGGAATGTAGCAGTGGAGTGTTATGAAGCATACAACGAGGAAAGTTGATTTATTCGTAATTTTTTTTTAAAATCATTTCTGTCGTTTTCCCAACAGTTGGGGCATGCATGCTCTAGTTCTCCGTCTCGCCGGCTTCTCCTTCTCCGGCGTTGCCCTCCTCAGGAGCGTTATCCGATGTCCATAGCTGTGGAGACGCAAAAAATATCTGATTAAAAATCTAAACAGGAGCACAGGAAGTGTTTTATTTTTGAATTTTCAAATGCAATCGTGTGTTTTCAGGATTTCAGGGGTTGTTCAACTGCAAAAACACACAATCTTACCAGGTCTAGTTTCTTAGTTCACTTGAAATGAGAAAATTAACTTATTTGAAATAGAAAAACTAACTTACAAGTAACTTTTCAGCAACATAAAAGCTTTTTTTAAGCTAATAATTTCTTAATATTGAGGAAAGAGTACTAATTCCACTGGAAAAACAAGAAAATTGTTATAAATTAAACAAATCTGACTGTGGGACTATTACCATCAAGGAATTATTGACTTAAAACAAGCTCATATATTTTGCTAAAAAGTTACCTGTAAGTTAGTTTTGTTGAAATAAGTCAAGTTTTGTCTTAGCATCCAGAGGAAATATAATTGCGGTAGAAATTAGACCAAAAATACTTGGTAAGATCTAATGGTTTTCAGAGTGTTGCTATAGACAACCCACCAAAGGTTTTCCAGTCAACCGTTTTCAGGCCAGTGGTGACTGGCAGATAACAGTGAATTAAAGAACGAGGAAACAAAAAGATAGAAGTGAAACCGGAAGGAAAACTTCACATGTAAGCAGCGTTCATGTGACCTCGATACAAAGCACATACTGCTGTATGTTACTTTTTTAACCAAGTCCCAAATAACTCTAAATAAATGTGGATATCATTGAAAAGTATTTAATGCCAGTTACTTAATTCAAAAGGTGAAACTCCTAATATAGATTCACTTCTTTAAAGATTTATCTTTATTTATATTTATGATTGCCACAAAATGGTAATTGCTAAATACATTTCTGCATCCAATCATATTGATGGAAGGTTTAGTGGAAGGAAAAAAATTTTTAGCACATGCAGACACATCCAGGATATAATATACAATCTATTCCTTGAGTTGAGTCTTTTTTTCCCCTGAAATCAATGTCACAAAGTTTGGAAAGGCTCACAATCCAAGTCACTTCAGGTGTAGTGTGAAGTTTTCACAATCAGAAGTCTGAAGTAAAAAAAGTCAGAAATTTTTATTTATTTATTTTTTCAGAGGAATAATCCTCTTGAGATGTATCCAAATTAACAGATAAAACACTTGTAACATGACTCTAAAATATTATTTTCCATTTTAACTGGAAATATTTATTGAGATGCCCCTGTCTAAGAGACCTGTATCGGCTTATTAGGGTCACTGTACAGAGTCAAATTTGGCTTTTCAAAATTACAGAAATTTCTATGTTCTTTCTACAATTTTTTTTTTTAGATTAATCTCAAAATGACCAAGTTGCCACAGGCAAATTTTCAAGTTTTCATACTCTGAATTTTTCTTTTTTTTTCTAGAAAATTTCTGAAATTAATCTCTAAATTTCTTCGTTTTTGGGCCGTTCTAGACACCTCAATGTAATTAAACAGAGTTCATCAGAAAGCAGCGCTTACTGTCAGGTTGTCTCTGAGCAGCTGCATGATGAGGGTGCTGTCCTTGTAGGACTCTTCATGAAGCTGGTCCAGCTCTGCAATCGCGTCGTCAAACGCCTGAAAAAGAAAAGATGCACGTTCAAGCGTTTCCATCCGACGTAGTGGAGAGACGGCGGCGGCGTTCGGGAAGCCTGCCAACCTTCTTGGCCAGCTCGCAGGCCTTATCTGGGGAGTTCAGGATCTCGTAGAAGAAGACTGAGAAGTTGAGGGCCAGTCCCAGGCGGATGGGGTGTGTGGGCTCCATCTCAGTCTTGCTGATGTCAAACGCAGACTGGTACGCTTGCTGTGAGTTTTCAATAGTTTCTAAAACAAACCAAAAAGATTAAAAACAATAACCGTTACGTAACTTGGTAAATAACTTTTAGAAGCAGATTAAAATGAAACAGATTACTGAAATTAAAGGAATGTTGTGGTCTTACTCGATTTGTTGTCTCCAGAGGCAACTTCTGCCAGGTATCTGTAGTAGTCTCCCTTCATCTTTAGATAGAAGACTTTGCTCTCTGGGTTTTTGGAGTTGGTGATTAAATAATTATCCAGCAGTTTCTGCAAAAAAGATAGAAAGATTTTAATATCAAATTGTACAGCAGTAATACTGGGAGCCAACTAATTTTAATAAATTATACCAAAGCTACAGATTAATATTCACTTAAAGCTATTTTTGCACATCATCACTAAAATAGATGATAAAAATGAAGTTATGATGTGGAAGATCAAGCATAAAGCTTTTCAGTATGGATTAAACCACTGGCTTTATCAGACTTATACGATTTATATTCTTCAGAAAACAAAAGGAGGAGAAAAAGGCAAGAAAAATAAAAAAATGTTAGAAAATGATAAAATTCAATAATATTTCAGACTGCATAGGGATCCAGAGCAAGTTTTAGAAAACTGTCAAATTGAAAGTATTTGTGGGAATATTCTATTCCATTTTTACTTGCTCAACAATAAATTAAACACATAATATTTCAACAAAACACACAATCTGTAAATAATTATTGGTGCAAAATATATAAAGGGTCTTGCAGGTTTAAAAAGATAAAAAAAACTGAATAAAATGTCCTAAACGCCGATCATCTTTGTTTAGATTTGGTTTCATTTGCATTTTCAGCAACAAGACCAGGATTTGGTTCATTTTTTATTTATTTAGCTTAACATACAGTTGAACCCAACATTTTTTTTTTCAGTAAAGGTCCTATTTAACATTCAATTAAAAATAAATCAACTTTGTGGCGCATCTTACATTTTCCACTTTAAGACGACTCTGATTTGGCTTCATCATTTTTTTTAATTGCATAATGTTACATGTTTTTGTGTGAGTATCTGATCTGTCAAATCAAATTCATGTCAATCCTGAATTCTGAATCTCAAACTCTAAACTTGCCAGGGAAGTTCAGAGTTTGTAGATTTTGCAGAGTCAGAAAAATGCTGAATCTACAAAAACAAAAACTGTACCGCAGCTTTAAGAGACACCTCGACAGCAGCTAATGTAAATCTAAAGGCTTGAAATAGCAAAATGTGCTGTTTTGGTACAAAATCACAAATCACATGAGGACTTAATCACTTCCTGAAATGACATCATTTATGCAAGAGTTGCCTTGAACTTGCATGTGAAACTGTATCTAATACAAAATTAGTCGATTTGGGCAGATCAAACAGCTGAGATTCAAAACAGAGAACATTGTATCCTTTTTTACAGTTTTAGAAATGTGAAATTATTTAAAAAAGGATTTTCAAGCAGTGATGAGGGAGGCAATTACTTTAGGTAGTTTATATAAAACAAGAACATTTCAGTTCACCTATGAAGTTACTAAAAACTTTTTCAACACCAACTCAACAGTAAATTTGTTAGGATAGCTGCAGCATGGCGTGAGCGTGACATGCAACATGTATAATCAAAATACTGACATTTTGTTAATGTCCAGGTATGTTTGGTATGCAGCTGTGCATGTGAAGAAAGCCCGGCTGCAGTTTGATGCTGTTGCTTCACAGCAGGAAGGTCTTCGGTTCAAAACCAAGTCAGAGCGTTTCTGAGAGTTTAGATGTCGGTCAGGTGTAGGGACTCTCCAGGTTTCACAATAATCCAAATTCCCCTCAAGCTCTGTTAGGTGGTCACTGTGTTGTTTTCCAAACTATTTCTGTCTTTATTGGAAGCAATGGTTCAATTTTAGAAAGGTTAGGATCAAATAACACAAAAATAAAAATGCAACATGCTGGGTTTTTCTTTTTTAAAGACATAAATCTTTTCATGAACAGGCAAGACAACGTTTAATTTCCAGTTGCTTGCTTTTGAATGTACAAGACTAAATAGTGTTGGCATGAAATGAATATAAAGGACATGCATTTAAATTTTGATGAACTTAAGACTTTTTAAGGATGAGCGGACACCTAATTTATCACACAGTCATAAACCTTAATTTTTGCAAGCATCTTTAACTGAATTTAAGAATTTTAAACAGGAGATTATTACATAAAAACAGAATTACTGTCACTCACCTTTATTTTCTCACTCTCCATATGTATCAAAATACTAAATAAATTACTTAGAAAATACTACAACTTGTTTTTTGCTTTTTGTTGTGCATTTCTTCTGGCTTTACAATGACTAGGTTTGAATGTTTCCACTTTATAATTAGTGCTAATTTACTCATCAAAAAATTTAATAGAAACTAAGTTTGAAACTGATGCAGGTAATTCCATAATTAATTTATATTTAACTAAAACTAATGAAAACTGAAGCTGAGAAAACATTTTTGTTTAACTGTCTGCAATTATATTGTGAGTTTATAAAATTACTTAAAACAAAGAGAAAGTTGGGAGAAAACACCAGAGTCAGTTGGTTGGTTTCGAAAATAGTATTTCCAAAACAACATATGTATAATCAAAATACTGACATTTTTGAATTAAGCACCTAAAAATTCACAAAAAAAACCCTAAAACTTCTGCTGTAACTAAAAAAAACAACAATTAAGTAAATAAAAACTAGCAAACACTCTAAAAACTAAATCTAACTGAATTAGTTACAAAAAAAAGTCAAACTGCATTACAATGAAAAACAAAATTATCATAACCCTGCTGGAGACCAAAGCACCTCTGCAACATCTGGCTGCAGGAAATCAACACAGACGGGGGAGAACCAGCAGTTTCTCCAACTGAGGGTGAAAAGTCGACTTGTCAAGCCTCTGAGAACCGACACACCCTCTTCTTCTCAACACACACACACACACACTCTGGCTCAGATGGGATGAGCTGAGTCACAGGCAGCCCAGACGACATTCTCAGGTGTTGCTTGGCGATAGTCGGACCAAACAACTTTTCTGGGTTTTCCAAAATCCAGATTATCCTGATCCTACAGATACGTTTCCACGCAGATTTACTCAGACTGACACTCAGCAGGCAGAGGTGGATAAAGTACCCAAAAATTGTACTGAAGTAAGAGTAGAACTACTCCAACATATTTTTACTCAAGTAAAAAAAAAAAGCATTTGGTAAAAAGTCTGAGTAACTGATCAAATTATCAATCATTTCATATTTAAAAATTACATATTCAGATGAACCAAAATATAAAGTTGAGTGGAAATTTTGGCATTTTAAGGGCCAAAATGATAATTATTCATATAAGTAACAAAAAAGAATAAAAAATTATTTCAATAAAAATGTATGAAATTTAACAAAAACTGCAGGTGTGTGTGTGTGTCTGGTGAATTTTTGGCTAAAACATGTTTTTCATTCAGTGGACAGAAAACAGAAATTTTATTCAAGCAAAAAATATTCAAGTAAAAGTAAAAAGTACAGTGTAGCAAAAATACTCCTAAAAGTAGATTTTTTTCCCAAAAAAGTTACTTACTTGAGTAACCCAACTCTGACAGCAGAAATAATATAAAGTCTGGGCTTTTTAAATCCAGCCAAAAGTGAAAATGCATCATCTGGTGATCCATTGCAGCTAAATCTTGAAATGAAGGCTTCAGAAGGGCGTTGCATTGGTGCGACGTATGAAACTGCTCTGACTCATTTCTACATGTGAATTCTTGCAATGGGGCAACCGCAAGAGGCTTCTGTCTGCCAGATGGGGCCCTGAGTGTCTTACACTTCCTGTGTGTGTGTGTGTGCTCAACTCACTCAGTCTATTCAGACACACCTTGCTGACTCGGTACCACAACCCATTGTCAGTTCACACCCAAAAAAAAAAAAAGCTTCATTGTTCTAAATCCAGATTCCCAACAGGCAGGAACGGGAGAGGGAAGGACTCTGTAGTGTTTCCTTATCCTGTCCGGATTCACACACTTTATTTATACAACAGGAGAGAAGTCACAGGAAACGCACTCAATACCATTTAACCTTACAAACAGGACTTCATTACTAGGATGGTGATTGTTTATGGTTTTCAGAAGGACATGAAAAATGAGCTACAGGTTAATCGATACAGGTTGTAGGTTTAACCCAACAAAAGCAAAGAAATTACAAGATTATGTTTTAAAGCAAATGCTTTTCTAGAAATGAGTGTCAGCACATTGGAGTAGCTCTGTACTTTCATTGAAATGTTTTCTTTTTCAAAACTTTCTCTGAGCAAAATTGCTATTTTTTTTAACAACTGCTGTGATTTTTGGCAATATTTGTCATACTTTCATACATTTTTATGATGCGTAACTATAGCAACAGGGTGGTTTACCACAGGGAGCAGCTGATCAAAATTGGAGAATTGATTTAATTTTCCTTTGGGATGAAAAAAAGTATTTTTTGAATTTGAACCTTTAAATGATTTTTAATAAACTTAAAAAATGTGGATTATTCTTGGTTACTGCCTCTTTAAACTGAAAACTTTGGGAGTTTTTAGTAATTAGTCCAATTTCGGCCAATATTTTTACATCTTATGATACAAAGAAGATATTTTACTCTAAGAATAAGGGAGGTAGATAAACCAGCCTTTTCTGATTCATCTTCATCTGATGATCTTCTGTTTTAAATGCGTATTATATCACATTTCTGATGACTCTTATAGCGCTCACACCCTTAGTGCAGTGATTAAGTTCAGCATTTGTTCAGTAAAGATTATAAAGTATGTTCTTCTCCTCTTTTCCATTTTATTCTAAATGATTAGTGATTATATTCAATTATGTACTCAGGAGTATCTATAAAAAACTGTATGTATGTATAAAGTACAAGTTGATCTCAGTTGATTTTAATATAATCAATAGGTTATTTACAAAATTCAAAGAACATTAAACTCTGATATACATATATATTTTATGTTTCAAGACTATTTATGCTGATTCAGTGAAAACCCAAAATACAATTTCTAAAAGATCTAAACTTATAGAAGCTCCAGATGTCTGCCATCTTCTCCATGTTGGTGCAAACATCATTCAACTCAAATTCAAAAATGATTTATTGATCTCAAAGTGAAACTGGGTGGTGTAAGTAATTTTATCCAAGATTTTTCAAAAAATTGGTGATGCTGACAGCTGTATTCAAGAAGGATCTCCTGTAGCAGTCAGTATTACAGTGAATCTGGAGAAGCCTCTGACTGAAGAAACCCTGTTACCCAGAAAATAATATGGAGAATCACATTTCTTTTGCCATTAGTCATATTTAAATTTTCTGAGATACTTAAAGCTGCAGAATGTGACTTTTACTTTAAATAAATGTTTGTTCCGTTTTTTTTTTGGTTTTTTTTTACATATTTTTTAAAATTTTCACCATTTTGTGACAGTTTGAGATGGATAATCTGTGAAAAGATCAATCTCCTCCACCTCCTCCCTGAGCTGTTATTGCCGTCTGTAGAAACGCACTGTTCCCAACCAAAAACAACCAATCATAGCCAGGAGGAGGGTCTTAGCGCTGTCAATCAACCTTAGTGTACTCACTGTTCAATTGGTGGAGAAACAACTCACGGTTAGAATAAAACTGTTTATTGATGGCCATGCTAACTAGTCTAGCATTCCTGACAAACTGCCCTACCAGGAAGAATTGAGCAGATGCATGTGAGAGTGATTGACAGCGCTAAGACCCGCCTCCAGCTCTGATTGGTTGTTTCGTACAAGCACTGGGGGAAGGCAGTGGAGCTTGATTTTTTTTTCACAGATTATCTACCTTACTGTCAAGACATAGTGACAATTTCAACAACAACAAAAAAAAAGTTATACTGTAGGCTTTAAGGTTTTGTTTCCATTAGCAGTAACTGTATAAAAGTTTTAAACATATCCCTGTGAATAATGAAAACCGCTCATCTGTTATCACTGGTGGCCATGCTAACAAGCCCATTATTCAACCAGGCTTTCCTATCAGGAAGAATTGAGCAAGTGCACATGAGGTTGATTGACAGCGCTAAGACCCGCCTCAAGGAGCTTGATTTTTTCACAGATCATCTGTCACATACCATACTGTCAAGGCATAGTGACAGTTTCTATAAATATGTAAAAAAAAAATATATATATATATATATATATATATATTTTTTTTTTTTTTTTTTTTTTTTTTAAGTTATACTGTAGCTTTAAGGTTAGGCTTCCCTTAGCAGTAACTGTAAAATATAAAGGTTTTAGACATATCTTTGTATTTAATTTTTTTTTTTTAAATTTCCCCTTACAAAATTACTAATATAAATGTACTTTTGAAATCTAACAAGACCCAATATAAAGGACTTTCAAGACAGATGGGTTTTCGGGTAAGCAGCACATTTGCAGCACTCACCAAAACATTGTTGCAAATGTCTTCCAGCTCCTTCTCCACCTTTTCCCGGTACTCCTTGACCATCTGCTGCTTCTTCTCGCTGCCCTCGGTCTTCAGGCCGATGCTGGACATCACCCTCCAGGCGGACCGCCGCGCCCCGACCACGTTTTTGTAAGCGACAGAGAGCAGGTTCCTCTCCTCGTTTGACAGCTCGCCTCCCATCTCCGTCACCTCCCTCATGCAGTCTGCCATGTCGTCATAGCGCTCAGCCTGCTCCGCCAGCTTGGCCTTCTGGATCAGATCCGTCCTGTCCATTATTTTATGTTCAGGGGGGTTCTCTAAGATGAAGAAATCCCGGTGTCGCTGACAGTCAGTGGGGGTGGATGAGGAATTTTTCTACACAAGCTGTAAATGAAATGTAACCATCTTTAAGAGTGATCATTTTAAAGAAAGAATTTTGTTATGTAAAATTAAAACGCATATCTATTATGTAAAGGGCATAAATCAATGATAAATAAATAAATCAATGTGGTTTAGCTTCACTTTAATCACAATCACCTCAATAAAATATTAGACTATTCATCTGTATGTAAAGCAGTGTGCTAGCTGACAGCATCAGATCTATACGCAGCAGCAGCCGCTAAATCTGTATGCGGCGGCTAGCGTTAGCTCCATCAGCCACTCCTTTCCTTTTTAAATATCATGTCAGCTGCTCCTTAATTAAATATCTGAACAGACCGATACTTTATTAACTCTACGGTACGCCAATAAATGTGAATAAAACATATAATATGTGTTGTTTCTCACCGAATCGAGTCCAAATTCTCTCCCCGAAATGATCCGCGCTGAGGGATTGGTCAAACAGCACAAAACCGTAGTAGCCGAAAAAAAAAAAACCCGAAGTGATTGTGCTAAAAAAGAAGGAGGCTCATCTGGATTCTAATCCTCCAATCAGAAAGCGGGGTTTGGTTGGATTGACAGAGACTGTTGCTGATTTGAGCCAATCGTGCTTTAGCGCGGGGGAAGTAGGCGGGTCTTGGTTTGTAGGCGGAATCATGATCTGTGCATAGATATTGAAGACCAGACAGAGCTTTGGCTTCGTTGCCCCGTAGGAATTATATGTCAGAGCGTCTGCCATGTTGTGAGTGGTATAGGTCTCAATGAAAACCTTTAAGTCTTCCTGGGAATTTGGGTTTCTGGATAAATCAAACATAACTTACTTACCTTCCCGCTAGGGATATGTGGCATGTTTTTGGAGCTTTCTTTGTTTGGGTTTGCCCTTTAAACATTGATATCATCGTCAAAAACGTGGAGTAGTGCTCAAGGGCGTAGGTTCGGTCTAAGTTTTGGTGGGGACCTTGGTGGGGACCTTACCCCGCCCCCCGGCAGCACAGTGAAATGCCCAAGAGCACCGAACATTTTTGAGAAGGGGGGGAAACCACATTGGCTTAATAATGGTGTGCTCATAATAAACTGAGATAATTTCACAGTATATTTCATATCTGAGAACTAACACCTCACCTGGAGCCCTGAAGCTCCAGCCACCTCTCCATCGTTCTGCTCTGCCCCTTGCTCTGCTGTCTGAGCATCCTATGTGAAAAAATATTACATAATTAACAGACCTATTCTACCTCACATTCAGTGCTGACCTTACTAAACACCGGACTTTACAACAAATGCGTTGCGTGATAGATCTAACTTATGGGTCCACTCACTGTACTTACAGCCGACGTAGCGAAATAACTTCTAATGTCTCTGTCCTTTTCTTTTTTGGTGGCGACATGGTCTCGGAGACTCGGAAGGAGACGCGTGTGCCCAGCTAGCCGCCGCCTTTTGCAGCTAATCAAAGAACGTCCGACGACTCAACCGTCCCTACCCAAACCTACGCCCATGGTAGTGCTTGATAATGGCCAGATACTGAAAGTTTCGTTGAAAAAAGCAGTGGGCATTCACTTTTTTTAGTAATTAAACCATTTATTTATTTGTTGGTCCTTGACCAGTTCTATGGACCAAACATTAAAAGAAATTCAAGTTGTCTGCATATATTTCTGTCATTAGTGGTTTTCTAGAATTGTAAGATATTAAAGAGTACACAAAAAATGAGCTAAATGTACCGTTAAATCATTTTTAATAAACTGAAAACAGTAGATTGGTGTACATGGTGTTGGTTGATGCCTCTTTAAACTGAAAATAGTGGGAATTCTTAGTTATATAAACCAGTTAAGGGAAAATTAGCTCAGTTCCAGTCTCTGGCCAACATCTGTACATCTTATGATCCCAAGAAGAGCCATATTTAATTTTATATAGAGAACAGTGGAGGTACATAAACCTTTCCTGGCTCATCTCCTGATGCTCTTTTGAGTATAAAAAATGTTTATATATCTGATTACTCTTATTGTAGGACCAAGCTTAGTATGCTGATTAAGTTCAGCACATGTTATTTACCAGCAAAGATAGGCCTTTATGAAGCAAATTGTACTCCTCTGTACCATTTGGTCCATCTATGTAGGTGAGGAACTGAGACAAACGGAATATCTGCAAATAATAAGACTTCAAACATAAACCTGTGTTTAGAGTGAATTTAAATTACTTTTAAAAACATTTAAACACTAAGCTTAATTCAGTTACAGTTGGTAATTTGTCAAGGTAAGTAAAATAAAATAAATGTTATTTGTGAAAACCCTCTTTAAATAGCAATAAAAATATCTGCAAATTAGAATATGACTTCTGATGTGCATTGTTTATTAGATTAAAACTACTTTTTGAAAACATCCTTTAAAGCTACAAGTTTTTTATTGATCTTATGTAATATTCTAATTTTACATGAGCACAAAAATCATAATTAATTGAAATACAGGCTTGAAAATATCAGCATGTATGTAATTAACGTATAGAACATGTTTAAGTAGTGAATTGGATTACTGTAATAAATGAACTTTATTAGCAATGTTTCAAATTTACTGAATATGGCTCCATACTGACGGTCATGCGGCGTCCCTTCCTGCGGCGTCTATTCTTCAAATGTCTATGAACCGCAATTCTGCAGAGAAAGAGGACTGCGGGGTTTCCTCCAATCAGAGCGACGTATGGAGACATTATCGTATTGCCATGGTGAGTTTCTTCCCCTGCTCAAACACGCTGCAGTAAATAGACATTAGCGTAAAAAAAAAAAAAAAAAAAAAAAAGAAGGCAACCGCCCCACCCGTTTAAAAAGGG
>NW_015113251.1:136210-190331 GCF_001443285.1 Poecilia latipinna | reverse complement strand
AAAAAAAAAAAAAAAAAAAAAAAAGACACGTCAACGCCTCCTCCATATTAAGAGTGGAGCGTTTAAAAACTTGTGCCAGAAATCAAGGCTTCCCGCATAAAACTCTAAAGTAACGTACAAAACATTAAAACATTTCAAGCAACTTAGATGTTTTGGTAACACTTTATTTGAAGGGGGTTGAATAAGATTGTCATGACACCGTCATAAACATGACATAACACCTGTCATGAACATGAATAAGCCTTCATGAATATTTATGACTGTTGTCATAAAGCGTCATTTGGTAAATTATGACACTTTTAATACAAAGTTGACATAATTCAAAATGTCTTTATTATGACAACTTGGCATTAACCAAGAAATCATTACTGTTTAAGCTTTACCTTTAATAACATAAAGTTACCTAATTTTTAAAGTGCAATCAGTAATAATTTTATAACAAATTTATAACAGTAATGATTTCTTGGTTAATGTCAAGTTGTCATAACAAAGACATTTTGCATAATGTCAACTTTGTATTAAAAGTGTCATTATTTACTGAATGACACTTTATGACAACAGTCATAAATATTCATGAAGGATTATTCATGTTCATGACAGGTTTTTATGAAAGTGTCATGTCAGTCTTATTCACCCCCCTTCAAATAAAGTGTTACCGATGTTTTTATTTTTTTTTAACAAAAACACACAAAAAACTTTATAACGTAACTGTACTTGCTGCAGGTGTCTCTTTGGATCTTCAAATGACTACTGGTAACTTTGGCTAAACATGATGAGTAAACAACTGTTTTTAAAAATAGATAATACAAATATCTATTTTTACAAATAGTTTAGCTTTTCCACAATAAAATGGCATGGCAAGTACCAGTAATATTTGTTTACATTTTTCTTGTAATTATGTTCAAAAATATGCTTTTTCTACATAATTTCCCACTTACTGAAGTAAAACACATCAAACCCCTTTTGGCTAAAGAGAAAGAAATATTATGGTGCTTCAGTTGAAAATAACACATTTCCTATAGTTGATATTTTAAATATGTGACCGATTTTTTTATGTCAAATTGAATTTTATTTAGCTGAACTAAGAACAAAAATATCTCTTTTGACTATGAAGGTTGCAGACCCCTGAGTTAGAACTAGATAAAATAAAACAACTACAAAAATTTCATTGGAACACATAACTATAAAGAGTAAAATCAGAGTAACCAGTGAACACCCTCCTCCTGCATTGTATGTTTTGTTTTGTCAATATATCTGCGAGCTCTGAGTGTCTTATTGTCAGACATTATAAATATGTGTACAATATGACATGAATACATGGCATAGTACAGCAGAACTTTTTCCCCTTTGTTATTTTGTTCTTTTTCTTCTCCTCTTATGCAATGTGATGTAACAATATAATGTACAATTATATATTCTTCTGTTGGTTAAACTAATAAAACTGTATTTTAAAAAAATTTGAGAAACTGACATTTGGTTTTATATTGGTGTTTAGGAAAATATTGCTGTTTGTTGGTAACAAACCTATAAGTTCTTGTGTTTACACTGGAACACATCACATCTGAAGGTAACTGGTTGCACTCTGTTTTGTTTTGGGGTGATAGGAGTAAATATGCTTAATACAAAACCACGCCACACTTTTCAGATTTTATTTTATTTTTTTTAAACATTAGCAAGCCAAGTGTTTGCAACGAGAACTTCCTGGTGCCTCTCTGTCGCCCTCTTGTGGCGTTCCTGTGTAACGCGCCTAGCCTACGTACTGAACGAGCCTCTCTGACGTCACTTCCCTCGCGCGGGATTACGCTAAAACTGCTGCTATCCAGCTGACAGGCGAGAACAATCCCGAACCCTAAAACAGCTTTTCGGTGTCAGCAGGCAACCCGGAGCTGTTCGGGAGTTTCTGATCGATCTTCTCACCGATGAAGCTTTTCTCCATTGCTCCTCGATGAAGTAGGCTGCTAGCTGTTGACATCGTAGCAGGTCGGAGGTTTGTTGTTAGCAGAGTCCGCGGCTAGACTTTTACTTTTTTGTTTATTTTATTATTTTTTTCTCTTTTTTTGGCGGAAGTTTTCCTCTGGTATGCGCCTAACCCTCCATGCTCGGCCTGCCCTCAGCCTTCAGGAGCCATGAAGCTGCAGTGCGATGTGGAGGTGGTTAACCGGATGCTCCCGTCGTTCGGGATGAAAAGTAGGGGAAAGGGCGTGAGAGCGGTGGTCTCCATCGGGAAGCATTTGGACAAGTCGAGTCAGCGCAGTAACATCTACATGATGATCTGCACGGCCAAAGACAGAACTGGGTCAAAATATAAGGTCGGTGACTTGTTCCTTTCGCAGGGTACAGAGTGTTCTGACAGTCCTCTGATTCCAATTGCTAAAACTTTCCAGCTTTTTTGTATCGCTAGCATCCCATAATGGAACATTTCACATATTTTCAGTTGAAATCAGGTTGTGTTTGTCACAATCTGACATGAAATGAGAAAACCTTTCCTGTTTTAAGTCAGTCAGTAAAAAATATTCGTATGTACGTATTTGCATTTATCTATCGTGATAAATTTCTTATAAAAATTGTGATTTATTATTGTCAGGATAAATTCCAATTGAGGTTTAAAATCTCCCGAAGCTGTTCCTGTTGTCAAGATTATTAAATTTACTGTTTTCTACACTGTTTGTACAATGTGAGTATCAATAAATGTGCAGTTACTGTTTTAAAAGTCACACTTCTTTTAGCCAAAGCCTCCAGTTACTTTAACTTTGAAGCTTTTTGTATCATAGGAAGGTTATTTTCTCTCCTAATGAAAAATGTTGCATATTCTACAATTGAAATCAAATATTTGCATACATTGCATTTAAAAAAAGAGTTTATTCACCACAATTTGACATTAAATAAGACAAAATGTTTCCTGTTTTAAGTCAGGTAAAACTATCAAACCTATGTGTATACAGTTGTGGTTTGTTATTGTTTTCCATTTCGTTGGACACATTTTTACTGTTCTTGACCATGTGCTTGAGGTGCAGATCAAAATCATTTCAAGGTCCACTAATGGCCCCTGGGCCACATGTTTTACACCCTTGATTAATTATTAATATTTAAAATTCTATAACTACGATTTAAATGATATAATCTTTACCTATGGCTCCATAAACCCCTAATCTGATGATTGAAATTGGCGAAACATGTCTTAATTTATTTGTGACGCAAGTTCAACACCTGCCAAGGAGTGATTCACTGTGATGTAATTATGATGCTTTGCTTTGTTGTCCGTCATACGGATGTTTTGCAATTTTTCTTTCAGCTGAGAAACAACATAGAGAAGTTCTTCACTTGGTTTGTAGAGGAGGGCAAAGCAACTGTGAGGCTAAAGGAACCAGCTGTTGATGTTTGTCTGAGTAAGGTATGACACTAACAGCTTGAGGAAGAAAGTCTTTCTTGGGGCAATCTTTTCTTTGTTCGTTTTTTTTCCCCTGGAATAGGGCTTTTTTATTTTCTATGCATCATAACGACTGTCCAAAAGTAAAAAAAAAAAAGAAAGAGCAAAACTTCTTTCTAGGTGCAGAGCATCCAAAAGCAAGGGGGGATTAATTGTCAAAACATGCAACAACTCAGCCCCCAAAAAATTATGAACACAAGTGTCCAGCATAAAATGTCTTCAAAAAGAACAAATCAGATAAATAATCAGTATTACAAATTTGGCTTCCGGTGAGAGACAGATGCACCAATCATGGCAGAGGAGTGGACCTACTTTCCCTTAATCCACTCTCAAGCTAAAATGTCTCACTTTTATTCAAAACTATTAAAGACATCAAACTAAAATTTGCTACCATTTTTGGTCTGTAAACACATCAACCAACAGCATTGAGTTTAAAAAGACTGAAAATATTCTAAATTATTTCAAATTTTCTAGAAAGATTTGCTTAGAGAAAACTCTGAAAATTTGTAGAAAAAGTTGAAAATTCCAGAATTTCAAAAGTTAAAAATGTTCTACTTTTGAAACTTTTTTTCCCCAAAAATTTCTGAGATTAATCTTAAAATTTTAGTTTTTTCTAACAAAATATAAAGGTTACTTTTCAAACTCAGAAATGTCCTTTTTTCTAGAAAATGTCTTAGATTAATCTAAAAATATCAGTTTTTTTGGTGGAAATTTAGTCTTTTTTTTCCTATCTACAATCGCCATCATGCTTTACTTAGTAAAAATGGTAAGAATGATCTTCTGCCATACTTTCCCCACTTTATCCCCAGCAGCATGGAGCTACTACGGTTCATTTTAAAAGAACTGTGTCAGGATATTACTGTCCAACAAAATCAGGCCACTCATTTTAAGGAATTCGGTCAAACACAACCAACGTCACAAGAATACTTTATGTGTCATCTGACCCATACCCTGACAGACCTGTACCTCGTTCATATTTTATTTCAGGCCGATGCAAACAGTTTGAAAAACTTCCTGTCAGCAGCGCGTTTGGCCGACCGAGGGAGCGACACGAGCAGCCTTCCTCTGTCCACGCTTACTCCGGTTCGAGCCAGAGATGTGGAGCAGCCGAAGAAAAAGCTGTCAGTCATGTCCAAGAAGGATTACCCACTCACCTCCAACTTCCCGTATTCTCTGGAGCAGCTGCAGGTGTCCTACTGCAAACTGTCCCGGGTGGACATGCGCATGCTGTCCCTCAAAGGTGCATCTGTCGTTTGTTACCTGAAGCTCATTTTTGTTTTAAATCGTTTTCATTGCAGGCCACATCAAGATCACAAATACCCACTAACTTACTGGTTGTGGACAAATTTCTTAATTAAAACTAACTATTAAACTTTTAATACTATAGCTTTCTCTGTATTCAGTGAATATGTCTTAAAACATCTTTTCATATGGATGTTCAATATTATGCAAATACCTAAATGCCTAAATTTGGAAAGCATTATTTATAGTTGAAGCCAGATATTTAAAGATAATAAAAAGACGCATAAATATTTTTTTCTCACTGTCTGAAGTTAAATCAGATCAAACTTTTTTCTTTAGGTCAGTTAGAATTACTAAAATTAATACTATTTGTTAAATGACAGAAAACTTTGCAAGAACATTTTTTATTTTATTTTTTTGAATATCTATTGATCAGAATGACTAAATAACTTATTGATCTGTGTATTGAAATGAAGGTTAATTTACTTTGAATTTTATTGAAATAATTATTTTTGTTAAATTAATGTTTTGTTCTCAGACCAGTCAGGTGTGTGAGATTTTACAATACATAAAATGTAGTTATATTTTAGTTTTTCTTGCTGTTAGATGTAGAATACTATCACAAGAAGTTACCAATAATACTAATAAATAATGTTATATAATAGTGAATTGAAGTTGTCATTTTTTAGTACTTCTGTATTGTTTTTTATCTTCAAGCAGTGAGTAGTGTTGGAAAAATTACTATGAAAAGTGCTTGAATTTTACTGTCTGCTCTTAATGAAAAGTATATTTAATACCTGCTTAAATGTTGTTTTCAAAAAGTGCTTTTAATCTGACAAACAGGCTTCATCTGAACGCATATTCTAACTTATTGAATATGACTTTAGCTCTCCGCAGGCTGGATCTGAGCAACAACCACATCAAGAAGCTGCCCGCCACCATCGGTGACCTCGGCTGCCTCTCTGAACTCATCCTACACAACAACCACCTGGAGGCCTTCAGCGAAGCCCTGTGCTTGTCCACGCTGCAGCAGACCCTCCAGGTGCTGGACCTCAGCCAGAACCGGCTGCAGTCCCTCCCCGCCCGGTTCTGTCAGCTCAGAGAACTGATGAACCTCAAGCTGGACGACAATAAACTCGCGGGTTTGCCACTCCAAATCGGCCGGCTCTCGAAGCTGAGGTTCCTGTCCGCTGCTCACAACCAGCTGACGGTTCTGCCCGCAGACTTCTTTAAGCTGAGTCTGGAGAACTTGGATCTGTTTGGGAATCCGTTTATCCAGCCCAACCCTTTGGACCACACCATGCAACTCGCCTTCCCCCTTCCACTACAGGAGATTGCCTCCAGAGCTGTAGCTGATCTCAGGTGAGGTTATAACTCTGTTGCTTTGTTAGATCTTCCATCTCTGTTGTTCCTAAGTTGTTGGACCTCTAAGTGCAGCATTTAACACTGTTGATCAGGATATACCATGGTGTTCACGCATCCTTAAAATATATCATGTATCTAAACTTAATGAGGATCTATGGTACAAAATTAACTTTTTTTACTTCCGTTTTGGTTTCATCTGCTTCTAAAAACAGCCCAAGTGTTTAAAAAAAAAAAAAAAAAAAACACCCAGGTGTTATTTTGGCAATAAGTTTGTATTTTGGTGCCTAGAAAATTAGCCATTTAAAAAAAAAAAAGAAATTTAATGTCACAAATGAGCAGTCACTGCCCATCACCTAGCAACCCTGGCAGAGCCCGGCCTGTTACCTAGCAACCCAAACGGAACTCCAACACATTTGGTCTGCTGGTTTTACCGCTGTTTGTGCTCATTACAGGAGCTACTTCTCAGTGCAATGCTGGTAGAAGCCTTGTTAAAGAGGAGCCATGTTGTGATGGCTTCATGAAGGTGAAGTTTTAGAAAGAGCAGGAGTTTTTAAAGAGACAGAGGGCCAATTTCAAGACATTAAATATCGAAATCAATTTTCTTTTAAGTCATATTTTACATTTACAGCATTTTTAAACTAACTGAAGGTAATGTAACTTTATTCACTTTAAAATGATACTATGTGGCTGGAAACACATAATACCATCCCTTAAAATCAAATTATTGCTCATAATTACTGTATTATGTTTTTATGGTGTAAAGCACTTTGAACTGCCTTGTTGCTGAGATTTACTGTACAAACAAGCTTGACTGTTTGATTCCCCTCCCAGAATCCCGTACGGTCCTCACCTCATCCCGGCCCACTTGTGTGGAGAACTCGAAGCGGCCAAGACGTGCGAGTGCGGGCGCGTCTGTGTCAGCTTCCACATCAAGACGGCAGTGAGCATGAACCTGCACCAAGTGTCTCACACGGTCGTGTTGGTGGATGACATGGGCGGCACGGATGCACCGGTGCAGCAGCACTTCTGCTCTCTCTCCTGTTACTCCGAGTTTTTAGACGGCTGTCTTCAGCGAGGCCTGAGATGAGGAAAGACACCTTAAGTGGTCAAAAACATTACAAAACTCTGCAAAAGACCTTGTTACATTGTTTTAGAGGATAAATGGAGGCAGCTGGGGTAGTTACAGCCTAGAATCTTCCTGACGATGGCTTTAGGTGACTTTTGTTTGTTTTTAAAAGCGCTTTATTCAGCTGGTTTTACACCTACATGCTCGGTTTTATTAGAGTAGTGTTGACTATTAGAAACAATGCATTTCTACTGCACTGCTGTGAAAATCTCAAACGTTATCCTTCTCTCCTCCTCATATATCAGACTTCAGGTTCCTCTACTGAACTACATCTGCGAGACGGGGGAATAAAGAAATAAGCACAGCACATCAGGGTCCAACAAGGAGGCTATTATTAAAGCTGCACTCGTCAGGCTTTTCCTGATTGATTTTTTTAAATAATTTTTTTAGGTCAATTACACATAAAGGAGGAAAACAAATGTTCTACAGTTTTTTTTTATATATATATATATATATATGGAGTGTTGACCTTTTACTGATTTTTACCAAACCCAAAAAGTGCCTGAAAGTTCATGTTTTGGTTTATGTTGTGAAGACTGAAAAACAGAGGAATTTCTTAGCTTTGATCCATTTAATAATTAGATAAAAGTTTCATATTTTTCCATATTTGACCTGCCCAACAAGGGGAAATTGGTCACTTCCAGTATTTGAATGATTTGTTGGTGCATCTCTAGTGATTAAGCTTGTAAAGTCCATGGATTTTTATAAAGAATAAAAGTATTCATTGTTATATGTGTACGTGCCTTATTCTTTAACATTTTAATTATGTGGGAATAAAAATGTTAAGTTTTATGATAAACCAGTCACTCAGTGGTCTCTAAAGTTTGTCCCATAAACTTGCATTATATAAATTATTTTCAGCTTTTTATGCTTTTCTCCTGCACTTCCTGTCTAATAGTAGAAGATGAACACAATGCCTAAAAAAGAATTCACCCCCTGGGATGATTTCCTGTTTTATTAATTTTATAAATCATTCATGATCAATAAAATTTGGGTTTTAGGTCTCTTTTTTTAATGCAAAAATGAAGAAATGTCTAAACATTTAAGAAATAAACATTTAAATATACATTTATAACAACATAACTTTTTTTACGTATCCTCTCCGACAGAATTGTTTGAGTGTCAAAGTGAGGTCCAGTAGATTTTATTTCTCAAGTGGAGCATTACAGCTTTTCCCATGATGCTTCACTTGACACATATTGAACTTTATTAGAAATTGCTTTTGGTTTATTTCAAATGTAATAAACAGAAGGAAAAAGAAGAATAAATGTGAGGAAAAAATGTAAAGAAGCATAGAGAGAATCCAGATCCACACCCTGGGAGTCTGCCTCTACACCTGCAGAAAGAGAAAACTCCCAAGAAAACAAAACTGACAATCTATACATGCATAACAAGTAAGACATAGTTGTATTTAGTGGTAGCTGCATCCCAACTTGGGGTGTATCTGGAAACCATCTGTATCTAAACAGCAGTGTGTTTGTCTGGTTCTGTTCTTGGGGCGACTCTGGAACATCTGGAGATTATTGTGTGACAAACGAATCCTCATAAAATCAGGGACATTGCAGGCAACCACATGTTACATGAGACTGTAACAAAGTCAGAAGCTCCTTCAGAACCGCTGAAATGCTGACCTCTAGAGGAGATCCTTTGTAAAAATAATTGCTTAACATGATTTACATTTAATTTGCCTCTGATTCAAAAAGTATTTTTTATTTAAATTATATATAATTTTATCAGGATCAGCTACCTCCACCGATACAAACAGGAATATGATGTGATGTAAAGTTTTTAAATAATCACACAAGGACAACCAAAGTCACTTAATCTGCATCGCAGCAGTGATTTGTTCCAAGCTTGAGCTTCTTTGGTGAATAAGAAATAATTTTGTACAGATAAAATGTGCAAGTTAGGATTTTTGATACGATGTGTTCCAGTTGTTTTTATGATCACGTAATTATTATTCACAGAATAATAACATTTAGAATTGACATATTCAGACACGGGTTTCTTATGAATATTTATTATTAAATTGGTATTAGTTTATTAACTTTGGGAGAAAACTATTAAAATCTCACAGAACAATTGCATATCTTTGAAAACATCTACAGTATAATAGGAAAAAACCCCATTAAAAGTCATCATTCTTTTTAAAAACACAGCTTATCAGTCCAGCTCGTAAATAAAATTGTTCTGGAAATTGAAACCTGCAGATGTGGAATGATCAGTGATCAGCGTCTCTTTTCCATCAGCACCGATCTCCCTCAGTGGCCAGGCTGCTGCGTCTGCTGCTGGCTTGTTGTTTTGCTCCAATGTTTGGAGAACTTGATGTGCTGGCAGGTCATCTTCATCTGTTTCTCTTCCTTTTTCTGCTGCATCTGCGGCAAACACCTGGTGGGACTCCATTTTCTCCCCTGAAGTAATGACTCTGCTCTGGTTCTGAGCGGCCTCAGTTGGTGGGAAAGACACTTCAGGAGAAATCTGGGGTTCCTCGATGGGTGGAAGTTGCTGGAGTGAAGCATTTTCTTCAGCCTGATGCAAAAAACGAAGAGGAGAAACAAAGTTGACGTTATTTTTTGATGCTCCTACTTGACTTTACATAAATGGAGTCTTGATATAATTTCATAAATATATATATTTTTTGAGTTCTTGTGAGTGTGTAAACTTTATAGACTCTCTTGAAAATTAATTGCCCCAAAGTATTTCAATTTGATTCAAATAGTAACTTTTCCCCCTTAATAAAGGAAATCATTATTTGAAAACTACACTTTGTATGATATTTGACGATCAAAAACAATCTGCAAGAGGGCAAATATATTTTTCACAGTACCATATATGTTTAGTGGCCTGGTTAATTGCAAGTTAATAACAATGTATTTTTTTGAATTTTGTAAAAGTGATAATGGCTGCCTGACATGCATGTACTGTTTTTACTGCAGTAGTTTTCCTATGGAAGGTGGCCATATTGGTTTTTAAAGACAGAATTGGTGACACTTCTTCATGTTTTCCAACTTATTTTAACTTACTTTTTCCAACTTAAGCATCATGCTCCAACCAAAAATGCAGCATCTACTACAAACCAACTGAAAACCTTCTGACAGTGTTTTAAAATGTCAGTGTGGCACTACGTCTGAGAATTGTTGACCAAAAATGGTGCCTACCTGCATATTTTCCTGTGCAGTTTTTGCCTCCTGCAGTTCTGAAGTTGTTGTTTTAGCCGTAGACTCCAGACTTGAGGTCAGTTTAGCTTCTTTGTCCTTTTCTGAGGAGCTAATCTGTCCATCAGACATTAAAGCATCCTGGTTTTCCGTTGCAGGAGAGGCAGTTGAAGTTTCCTGTGAATAAACTTCTGGATCGTCTCCTTTCTGATAGTAATATTTATCCAGAAATGATCCTTCCTCAGAATCTTGGTTCTGGTTTTCATTCATCGTCATTAGTCCACCTTCCTCATCATTCTCTTCCTTGCTCACTTGTAATCTCTGTTGCTGTTTGTCCAAATCCCAGTTTTGGAGCTCTGTTCTTGGCTTTTCCTCCTCTTTTTCATGGTTTCTTTTTATTTCCTGACACTTGTCCTCCTCTCCTCCACTTTTCTGTTCTTCATCACCATTTTCGACCTGATTTCTTTCTTTCTGTTCATCTCTTTGAACCTCTTGCTTGGTCTTCTCACAAATCCCTTTCTCCCCTTGCTCTTCTTCAACCTCGTCTTCTCCTTGAAAATCGCTCACTAAAGGACAAGATCCAACAGATTGATGAAGAGATTCATCAGGTGGACGGACCGGCAGGGTGATGGTGAGCTGTCCTGTGTATTTGTTGAACTTGGCCTCTCCTTGGTCTTCATCCACAGGGTAGGCTAAAGGCAGATGTAGCCTGTAGGCAGGTTGTTTGGACTCTAGCAGCAGAGTTTTCTCCATTACTTCAAGGTTTGTGTCTCTAACTGACTTCAGAAGAGGCAGATCAATAGTAATCACAATTTCCTTAGGCCTGGGGCTCTGGACGGAGTCTCTAGAACATCTGAAGTCCTGTAAATCAACCTTAGATCGATATTTTACTCTGTATTTTGGCTTTTCTGGCTCCTGCTTGTTCTGCGATTGGTTTTGTTGCTGAACATCTCCGCCGGTTGTTAATGGAGGCGACTCTTCAGACTTCATCCGGGGCTCAGGAACCTCTAACAATGGCAAGGGAGAACTGAGGTTCTCGGCATTGAATCCAGGTATGGGTCTTCGGATGATACATGTCTGAGGGGTACCTTTGTATTTTGTCTTCATTTCTCTCACATTGTTTTTGTCTAGCTTGACTTTATAAGCTTTTTGGACTCCATCAATTGCTGTGTCTTTCACCATATCCATGAATGGTTTGTTTTTAGAGGCCATGTGCAGCGTGTCAGGGTGGAAAATAACATCATAGATCATGAATGTGCTGCCTTTAGGGTCTTTCTCTGTCCTCCCAGGATAAAGACTGTAAGGCAGAGTCCAATACTGCCCCCTGCGGCCATCATCTGACACTCCAATCTTTACTTCAGGTTTTTGGATTTTATCATTGGCACATATGTTGATGAAGCATTTCTGTTTTCCAGCTCCGCTCGTTCTGATCACCCTGAACGGTGTCGGCTGGATGAAATCCACACTGTTTCCTCTCTCCTGCTCCAACTGTCGGATTTCCTCTTCGTACTTTTTCCTGTTTTCAGGTTCAGATAGTTCTTGGACGTATTCGCAGAACATCTCCCTAAATTTACAGTCTTTGAAGGCTTTGGTAAATCTGCCCATCTCCTCCGACGACAAATTTAGCTCTTTGAGTTTATCGCCGATGTCCATTTTGAATATTTCGAGAAACAGACCAGTTGAAATAAACTTTAAATGTTCTAAAAAATTACCTCAGTTTAAACACAAAAACTGACACAATCTATGAAAGCGAGTTGCTGTCGTTTCAGGCCCAGTAGAAGTCCTTAGAAAGTGGGCGTTAGTGTTGTTGATGTCACCATGGTAACACAGAGGCGAAGGGAGGGCAAAGAACGTCCGGGTCGTACGTCAACGTCGCCGCCATATTGCACGTGGCATTTTTAGTTGAAGCAGGTCTTAAAAGCTACACTAGCCAGTTCTTTAAGTCCGTTTTTTCATCTCAAATATGCTGTTTTTCAGTTAATAAAAAGTTGAAGCCTTAGAGGAAAAAAAGATATAAATGTGTCTATTATTATTATTATTATTATTATTATTATTATTATTATTATTATTATTATTATTATTAATTAATTAATTAATCATGTCTTCCCTTACATTTTTTCGGTTGTAGCTACAGTGATGACTTGCTCAGGGCAGCAGGTGTCGCTGAGGATCACACTTCTTGTGGCATTCGGCCAGTAAGTAAGTCGGTCAGTGAGGCAGGTGGGCGGGGTTGCCGGGAAGAGCGCTGATTGGTCGCGCCCCCAGCAGTCCATATTTCCCAGAATGTGATTGGAGGAAGATGCTGTTAATGGTTGTGGTTCGACTGCTGATAAATGTGCGTTAGAGACACGGAAACAAAGGAAGACCTGACGTTTACCTGGAGCTATCCTAGTTTTGTTGTATCTTATCCCTACTGAGACCCTGGGAACGTTTGTTTGGTGTGTTTTTAACTTTCTTTTTGCATAATTTTAGCTGTGTTTATTAAAACGGAATCAAATTTGACCAGCTTGTGTATTTAAGTGAAACTAATTCATTTTTTTTTTCCAACTCTTACATCTGCCTTTTAAAATGAATTGAGTGGTCTGTTTTCCTTACTTTTTGGTTCTTTCATTAAGCAGTACTTAAAATTACTTTTTTGATCAGAATCAATACGGAATGCCAAAAGGTCCAGAAAAATAAAATGTTCTTTTCCTCGAAACAAACTGGTGTCACGGGTTAAAAAGTTACACATTGTGTGATTGTATGTTCCTTATAATAGCAGTCATAAAAAAATGTGAAAAAAATCTGTCAATACTTAATATTTTTTCCATCACGTTTATAATTATAAAGTCTCATGAAAGGATAGTGTTTAAATTCTACCGGTTGTGTGGCTAAAATATGAAAAAATGTCTCAATTTAATAAAGTTTGAGTGTTTTAAACTCAAATAACAGCTTCATCTCCTTCTTTTCTCCAGACTGAACTAAAAAGTCCCAAAAGATTGGTTAATAAAAAGCAAACTTCTTCGCCAGTTGCTTCTGACTCAACCATTCTGGCCCGGAGATAATCAGGAGAACACAATGTTCCTGACAGAACTGCTTGCAGAGCTTTTATAACACACTCACACAGAAATCAGTTTAGGCCAACAGGAAGCTACCCACGGGGTAGTAAGCTCATTTGGAAGAACATGAGTGAGGCTCAGCTGACCAAAGAAGGCCGTGGTGAAGAAGGAGGTAGTGTGACACACGGAGGATGTGGGCTGACACCACTCAGTCTGTTTCTGAATCATTCGGCTGGAAAACACTGCTGACTACGCCTCGTTTCCACTCAGAAATAACACAAAAATAAAGGTCATTTAGGTGTTTTTTTTAATTACAAACATGATATTAAATAATATGAAAAGTTAGGTGGGCAGATATATTTGACGTAGAATCAAAGTACTCATGATTAGCTTTAAAATGTACACTTTTTGTCATGTTTTACCCCTCTAAGAAAAAAAAATGCATTTTATACTCAATACATTCACACTGTCATCAGTATTATGACAAAGATAATGTCTTGAAGGAGAGGTGGACAAAATGAAACGTCAACAACTGAGTCAATACAAAAGCTTTGGCAAGGATGCATACAAATTATCAATAATAAAAAAAAAGTAAACTATCTTTTAGAGAAAATCCATGTACAAAATGAGCAGTAGAGAAGGAAGAGTCCAGTGCATGTTCAGTCTTTTTTAGGTAAAACGTAAGCAGCCATGTTTGCTGCTCACTTTGTCCCTCTGGTGTCTCAGGAGTGAGAAAGGTCCATGCATATTTTTTTTTTAGGTAAATTGATTTTCTTATTAGAAACCAGCAATAATTTTAAAAAGTATTTTAAAATACAAAATATTCAATTGAAATAAAGCCATTTTTCCCAATTTTGTAGTCAAAAACTATCCGACAGAAACCTTTTTCTCATATTCTGACATGATTCACCCTGTGACATCACTGCCCATATATGGTAAGGGTGAGTGTTTTAGAGTATGTGCCTCATCCTGTGACATCCATGCCCATATATGGTATGGGTCAGCCAGTTGAAGTAGATGTTTTAGACATGCATCAGCATGTAATCATGTTTCTCTGGATTAGCCATTTTGGTGAGATGTGGAAGTAAATATCTGTGGGTAGAAATAATGCTAACTTGTAACAAAAAAAACAAACTTAATTCCACGCAGATTACTTTTGTGTTTTGGCCTCAAACCATTTCCAATCCCACTAATGCCAGTTGATGCATATTTCACACATACTGAGGATCTTACTAGAAGCACTTTTCTGCCACCTAGTGGTCAGAGCTATGCCTAATTATAGGCCTAATTTTGCTAATTTGATAACAAAATACTAAAACTGACTAGAAAGACAAGAGGAAACCAAACAGTACCTTCTGGACTAGGGTATAAAAATTGAATTTTTTTGAAATCTTAGACATGAAAGAATATTGAACTAATTTGTCAACTCGCCTGTTGTTGACCTCAAAAAGGCGGAATGGCTCATGATTCAATTTAATACTTTGAAATGAAAATATTACTTGGCTTTCATTACTTGTTTCCAATGAGAGCATCCACATACCAATGTATGCACAGACTGAGAAAGATGGCATTTGTTCAGCGTCTACTTGGAGCTGGCAGGTACTAGCATGCTCAGCGTGCCAATGGCAGCCTTAGGGGGAGGAGTTTTGTCTGCAGCCATTTTGCTCAGATTGCGAACATCCGCCTGCCAGGTGGGGATCTTCTTTGTGGTCATGTGACGGCGAGCATGTTTGGTCAGGTGGTCGCTGCGCATGAATCGCCGATCGCACACCGGACAGACGAATTTCTTTTCGCCGGTGTGCGTGCGCCGGTGACGAGACAACTCATCGGAGCGGGCGAACCTCTTATCACACCCGTCCCAGCTGCAGCTGAATGGTTTCTCACCTTCGGGAGGGAAACAGAAGGACAGACAGGAAAAACAAATGAGTCACAATGTTGTCATCAAAACTCAATACGTCAATTCTCATATAGAGCAATGATCTCAATCTTGTTTCTCTATGAAATACCCAGACACACAAGCTATGTTTCCATGAATAATAAAATTGCGCAGGTTGGAATTCTAAAAATAAACTTGCTTAATTGAAAAAAGCCAATAATAATAAAAAAAATCATGTTTTTCAATAAATAAAAAAAACCTTTAGCATTAGAGTTAGGTGGTGTTTTGGCTGTATCGAAAACAAAAGGAGACACTTTTTTTTCCACATCACACTAGTCATGAGATCAATAACCAGATGTTACTACTGGCGGAAAAGACAAAGAAGACAACAGGAAGTGGCAGGAGGAAGATGGCCTGGTATATTTTTAAACAACTTATAGGGGGAACAAACTTATTCACGTGTTATATCAATTGCGTTTCTTATTTAATGGAAAAACCACAATTGAGAAATTGTGTTTTTTCAACTTTGCTGGAATATCAACAAAGTTTTGCGCACATTTGTAATGGAAACGCAGCTTGTGCCAACCACCAATCAAGAAAGGGCCTCACCTGTGTGTGTTCGTAAATGAGCCTTGAGGTGTGAGCTCTTGAAGTAAGTTTTTCTGCAACCTGTAAAACTGCAGATGTAGTTTCTCCTGCGAGAAAAGTCAATTTTTGTGGCTGCCGTGTTGCTGCAGGGCCCAGCCGGCATGTAGACGGGGGCTGGGGCTAGAGGTAGCAGTTTGGTGTTGCCCAGGGTCATGACAGTCTGTTGGCCCTGAGGGGCCTGGGGGACTGAGGAATGAGGGAGGACCAGCATTACCGTGGCCTGTGGCACTGCTGAGCCCACAATAAGGGGCTGCTGGAGGGAGGGACTGTTGGCTGACGCGGGATGGGGGAGGATGGGTGTTGTGGCAGTCCGAATTCCTGTACCGGAGGTCTGACCTGGACTGGGGATGAACGCTGAGATTATTCCCGATTGGCTGCAGATGGGGAACATCTGGCAGATGATTTGTGGACTGCTCACTGAAGTAGGAGAGAGGGTGGGTGGGGAGCCTGTGGGTGGGCTTTGTGGTTGGGTGTTGACTGTGGAGATGGCGATAATGTCCAAGGAAGGTTTAGAGGGACTGACAGGGTGCTGTGTTGCTACTGCAGGAAGAGACTGAGGTGTGTTTGTGATGCATTCCTGTTGCTGCTGCATGCACACTATTGTTCCTGTTGCAGTCACTGTGCTCGCAGTTTTCTGTGAAATGGAGGTGACTGGAATGTGGTGCTGCTGGCACAGGTCTCTATCCGCAGTGTGCCTGATGACGCTGGTCGCCATGGCTCTGCAGGGGTGTGGCGGAGCAGGCAGGGACAGGGTCCTTTCAGGAGTGTGGGCCAGGTTGGGTTGATGGAGCTCAGGTCCAGAGAATGCCGTGGACACAGTGGGTGTCGGGGAAGACTGGACCGAGCCACTTGAAGAGGTCTCAACAAAGCTGGGGCTGTGGGGAGGTGTCATACACTGGAAAGAAATGAGGAAGGATTAATGCTATAAAAACACTTTACAGAAACAGTCCAGTGAAATCAATTGTATTAGACAAAGATAGCCAAACTAAATGTGTTTAGAGTTTGAAGACCCTATTTAAGCTAATCCTACGCCAATTAAAGGAGATGATTTTGACTAGGCCAGTCTAAAACTTCATTTTTATTCTTTTTAACCACTCAGACATGGACTTGCTGGGTAATTTTCTTGCTGCTTAACCCAAGTTTGGATGAAGATTTATAGTTTCACAGTCATGAAGCAACAAAACAGCCCAAGACATCATACTACCAATACCATGTGGTGAATCCAGAGTATGAATGATGATTTTCTAAACAGATCTAGTTTTCACCTTCCACCTGGAATTGCACAGAGTATTTTCCCAAAAAGGAGGTTTTCTGAAAAAACGTGAGAGAGCCTTTGTGTTCTTAGAACTCTCCCATGGGTTTAATTTTGTTATTAAATCATGAGTACTACCCTGGATGAGTTGTAATTTTGGTAGGCCGACCAGTCCTGGGAGGGTTCACCACTGCACAGTATTTTTTTCCACCACCATCATTAACTGGAGTCCCAAAATGTGGAAAGAACAGAGACTTGGTAGCCAATTTACTGTTGTCAGGCAGGTCCAATGTAAGTGTTTCTAGAGTTCTTACTTCAAGAACAATTTCCCTGGATGGTTTGGAAATAGGACTAGCCATTTATTGTATTGTTTATCATTTATTGTGATACATTTTTGTCATGATAAGAATTTTGATTTATGGTTTTCACAATAAATTCCAATTAATGATGTTTAAAAAAACCTAAACTATTGTCAGTTTCTATACTGTTTGTTAAATATGCGTATCAGTGAATACCGATACATTTGAAAAGTACAAATCACACTTTTTTGTCCTGAAGAAGAGTATTACAAATGGGAATGTTTTTCAACAGTACTATTTGTGTTTGTGGGTCTTTGATTGCCATACAATTACCTCAAAAAGAAGTTATAAATAGTTCTTACTGTCACTTTTATCAATATCAAAATAGTACCACAAAATATTGCAATAAAACTTTAAGTACATATTGCCCACCTCTATTTTAAGTTTTTTTCTTGAACTTCATAAATAAAATATGTGTTTGTAAACTATTTCTTGTACTTTTCAAGTTGCCTAAGCATGACAAAAAACAACTTGTACTTTTTTTGCAACACTAAGTATCACATAAAATATACAGGTGCATAACTGATGCAGCTGAACTATAAACTCTGATTTTATAGGTTTGCATCGCACTGTTTGACAAGCTCTTACCAGAGAGGAGAGGGACACAAAGTCCCTTGGGGACTCCTGGAGCTCCAGCGGCAGGAGGGAGTCACAGGAATCAGAAGCAGGAGTGAGGGGCCGGGGCTTGCAGGTGTTCAGCTTGTTGCTGCCGCCACCGAGAAACACAGGTTGACCCCAGGAGCTCATACACACCAGAGCTTCAGCCGCCTCCAGATCAGTGTACTCCAAAGCAGAAGAACAGCTGCTGGTTCCACTGGAGACAGATTGTTCGCTGTCGTGCCTTCTTCTCTTCAGGCACGGCCCACACTGATCCATATGTACAGCCTTGGAGGAACAAAGAAACAAAGCTGTGTTTTTAACCCTAATATGCCGTGGTGGTTGAGTTTAATCAGTTATGACTGACTAAAGGAAACTGAGTCTTGTACTGTAAAATACAGCAGCTGCATCTGCTCAGTGTGGCTGAATTTCCCGGCCAAACTGGATGATGCTACCACTGTGGGAGAGAGGGGGGTTGTTGGTGACTACACCCTAATCCTGCATGCACTCCCTCTGGATTGAAGCCAGAACGCCTCCCCTTCCCAAATATAGACCCAACAGTGACGTGCTGCCAGATCAGCCATGTGAAATCCCCATAAAGCGGTTCGCATCAGGAAGTAGTCTTGGCAATGAAACAACTTTGTCTTATCATGTATCAAAAAACAAATTATTTTACTGAGTCACCAACCACTTTGATCAGACTGCCTTCTAGATATATATATATATATATATATATATATATATATATATATATATATATATATATATATATGTATATATATTTTTTTAATTATACAATAATACATTTTGTATTAAAGACTGAAAAAAAGTTCCTTAAATAAATACATAGTTCAAGTATGATCAGTATAAAATATATAATTAAAAACTTTGACAATGTGTGTAAATTAGCTCCTGACAAGGGTTTAATAGCAGGGAGTAAGCAAGAGAACATTATGTGACTGTTTGGAAAACAAAACAAACAAAGATTTTTTAAATCAACTCACCTCCTGTAAGTCCATGTCATTAATATTTCCTGACGCCTCTGAAGCAAACAGAGAAAAAATGTCCCGTTAATTTTGTTGAAGCCAGTGTGGAACAAAGGGAGCTTCAGCCTGGTCCAGGATGGACTTCAGATCGTCTCTCTTTTTTTCCTCTCAGCTGAGCTGTGTGTGTAAAACATGGGTAGGGACAGAAAAACAAAACTCACAACACGTACTCACGGGTGGCAACACTCAGCCAATCGCCGTACAGCGAGTGCGGCGCGCTGACCAATGGGAGAGCAGAGAGCGCGTGAACAGTGCGTGCTCGCTGGACGGTTGGAGGAAATAGGGTGCGTGGCCGTTGGTAGGCGTGGCCATAGAGTCAGCAGTGTCAGGGTGAACCCAGTGAACTGGCAGTCGCTGAAGTGGGCGAAAGGTCGGCTCGGTCTATGCTGTGTTTGAGGATAGTTGGAATAAATTTGGAAATGAATTCAGATTAGTTGTCAGGCGAAGTTTATTAATTTAGCTGAACTATTTTCAGAGCTGTGAAGAAGTATTCGCACCCTTAATGATTTTTCATTCTGTAAAGGTGAAAAACAACTTTTACTATCAGTCAAAAATTACCTGAGTAACTTAGAATATAGGTTTTGAAATAATGATTTTATTTCAAAAGGAAGATTAGGATAAGGAATGTGGAAAACAAATTATCCAAACCAACCTAACTTGTATTTGGCCACCAGCTGCCAACATTTTCTTAGCAATTTTGTCAAAATTGACAACAGATAAATAAATAACTAAATGACAAAATAAATGAGTACATACGTAAATAAGAAATTTTTAAAAATACATGCAATTTGGTTAATTAAATATTTAAAACACATATAACTTGAGCATCACTTTCCCTTGTTACCGAAAGTTCTATTGAAAGTGTTGTTATGAAAGAGATTCTTGAACTTTCAAATTGCCCTTGAACGCAACACTGACAGCAAGCAAAGCGCGGGTTTCTGACTCGTTTTGATGTTTGCGCAGCTCTCTAACAGCGGGAAGCAGGAAATCAGCTGGTTTGCAGTTAATTGCACCACCACAAATGAGATATTGTTGAAGCATGTACGTTACAAACTGTATAAGTCTTAATATTTTATGTTGTTTTTAATTTCTGTTATAATAAAAAATGGGATAAATATGCTGAGGGTTTGAGAAGACAGAGCAGACACATATCTTTTATGTTTTCTGCATGATATTGCAGATATTGCATGATATTGCAGAAAACATAAAAACATAATTAGTGTTTTGTTTCTCGTTCTTGTCATAATTTTAATAATTTCTTGTTATAACTTTTCTTTCTTTTAATAATTTCTTCAGTGTAATTCCTTTGCATGTCTTGTTCTTTTAGTGTAACTATAACATAGTGTTCAATATCACACTTTATCATGGGTAATGGGATCGCATACTATTATTCATATACAGTATATGTTTTTCTCTATTTATTATTTCAATCTACCCTTTCTGTCTCATGATTTTGCATGATCACATTTCATATTTCATTATTTTATCTGTAATTTACTTGTTTTTAAGTATGTGAAATAATACCAAAATATTAAAGCTTTTATGTAGATGTTACGATGCATTTCAATGTTTTTATGGCCTAATGTCAGATCATTTTTATTATGGGCCCAATTCTGGGTTGGAGAGTTTATGGATGTTTGAAACATAAATCACATGGCCAACCCACATAAGCACCAATAACTGCATGTGGATAAACATAGTGTGTCATATGTTAGACTTCAGCAGTAGCCCAGGATCCCAATTTCCCTAATTTTTGGGGCCCCAAAGACTTTTTTTTTTTAATGAACACGCTTGGCATTGTATGCTATACTGTATAAACTCATTGGCCCATATCAGATGAATTAGAGACATACAAAATCCAAAAATATTAGGATATATGCATGATATATCGATACTAATGTCGGTATCGGCCAACATTAGTCATTTTTTAAATGTATAGATATCAATCCAACAAAGAAATGGCAGATAAATATTTAAAATATAATATATACAATATTGGTAAATATCGTTTATCAGCCATAACAGCATCGGATATTGATATTAACCCAAAATTCTGAAGATATTGTAATTTTTTTAGGATGCTCAGGGAACATATTAAACATGCCTTGTACCAGTTCATTGAGGACTACCTATTAATGTATTGTAATTTGTATCAGTAGAGTCATTTTTTGGTAGTGAATAGGACCCAACACTGGCTGTAGCCCAGGAGCCAAAAGCCTGTAAATCCGGCCCTGGACAAATGTTCCTTAAAATGCCAAACTGGTGGAAAATTAATCTTTATACGCCCAAAATGAACTCTTCATGTGTAACTACAGAAAATAACATCTGTATCTGAACATAAAGAACTCAACAACCCATGTGTGGACTTTATGAGCGCAGACTTGTGCTGCTTTTATTATTTTTCAGAGAGAAACCCGATTGGGTCTCGTGTCTGTCTTATTGTTGACCTGTTGTTTTGTTAGCAGTTTGCTTGCAGCAAAAAGGGGGAGTTCAGTAGGTGTGTTTTCCCGGCCCTGGCAGCGCCCGGATGCGAAGGAAGGCCATACCCAGGTATGACTCACATAAGCATGTCCTCAGTTAGCATTGAGGACGGTTTCAGTGCCAGCTGTTAGTGAGCAGTTGAGGGAGGAGCTACGGGGAAAACCAGTTAGCTCAGAGGAATGACAAGAAGTTGGGACTGAGTACAGCAGTCTGTTTGTCATATAAGTGGGGCAGGCCATTTAGACGAGCTGGGGAATCTGGAGGAAAGGTTACACCGGCCCTAATGTGGGCCTCTGCATGCACACCTCCCCCATCTGGTCCACACCCCCAGTTCAGGAACTCCAGGACCTAGAAAAGGCTCAGTGGGACGTGAGTGGTTAAATATATCAGAGTCCAGACAGACAAACAGTGACCATAAAGGCACAAATGTTCAGCATCACATTTCACTTGTTCCAACAAGATCAATACATGGACTTTATCTGATATCTTCCTCACAGATTATGAGGCACATTTATGATAAAATGTAATGCAGTTTAAAAAAATGAAAGAGTCATCATGGTCAATTCTGCACTGTCATTGTTCATCATATTGTTCTTTTTATTTTGTTCTTACTGCCTGACCTTATTCTATATCAATGTTTTTTTTTTTCACAGATATTAAACATAAAGTGTTGGAAGCATATAAGATGATTGAGAAAGCAGCCTCTGTTACAATTAAGGTCAAAGTTCATGGAAAGAACAGCTTGCATACATGCTTCTTTTGATTTGGGTTACAGCTCTGTTCAGAAGTTTCCACCCACTTATCATGGTCAGATTTGTAATAATTTTAGCTTTTTGAACTGTTCTGCTTCAAGGATTTAATTATTACCCAACATGAAACTTTATGGATTTTGGAAAGCGAACAAGTTTGGATTTATTCCAGATTTTTTTTCCTAATTAACAGGGTCTATATAGAAGACATATAGAGCCAGACAAGTATTTGGTATTTGGTGCACCATGACCGCACTGTTTTTGTAACCATCAACAACCTCCTGCCATCTTTCTGTCTGGATATTTGTCCACTCTTTGTCACAGAATCATTGAAATTGGTGGATTTGCCTTTCACAAATCTAACTTTTATGCACAGTTCTTCAATTTTTAACTGCATATGATGTCTGGACTTTCCAAAGACCTAATATTCACTTTTATTAATTTATTTATTCCAAAACCAATTTAGATGTGCCTTCTATGAACAACCGTACAGCTGTTAAATTGAGGTAACAGTGAATAATTTGAAATTTTTATTGTTTAATCCACCTGAAATGCACCTTTAAAAACATTTTTGTTCTTGTCTGTATTTGAGTAATGCTTGACAATGGTTTCCTTGGTTCACTTTGACTCCTCCTAACATTCTTCTTGTCACTATGAACAAACATCTCAATCTTTGTCTCGTCTCACCATCAAACCTTTCTTTTTGAAGACATTTGGCTTGTCCATGTTGGAATAAAGGCACAACATTATTCCACCATGGACATACATATGAACTAGTAGTGTATCATGGATAAAGCGGGCTGACATTAAACTTTCGGTTTACTGTAACAAAAGCAACATCTATGCCAGTAAACAAACCAATAAAAGGAACTCTACCAGTGGTCAACTATCCTGCTAGATTAATGCTCATTCCCTTGTAAAGGCTACAAAATGCATGTGGCCAGTATTTATTATTTACACCAAAGGTTTCCAAACTTTTCCATACCATCAATAGCATTAGCTTCTGGACTGGGATACCATTTCCAAACTCACAATATTTAAATAAAAATTTTGGTTTTATCTGTAACAGGGAGGTTTTTCTTTAACTGCTTTTCTTGTCAGAAACTTCTCAAAAAACTGCACTGGTTGGGGAAAGCAGCTTGATAAATTTGCTAATCAGCCAGTCAGAAAAATGAGCAAAAAACATTTCAGTAAGTTGATGAAATGATAATGATAAAAAATTTATTAGAATTTTTTTTTATTTTTGCATGTTTTTCTCAACTTCCCTTAAACTTTCTGAGGCCGCCGTAGCACCCCATAGTGAAATCCCACTTTAAAAAACACAATACTAGTGTCAATGTATATGAGACTTTATGTATAATTAATTGATTGAATCAGAGAAAAACACACAAGAACTTCAAACTTATGCATCAAATTATTGCTTTTAAAACTCACTGACCTTGTTTGTTGTATCATTATAATTTTGCTAAACATCAGTTTAAAAAAATCAAGACAATGTGACAGCTTAACTGGCAACAGTCCAGTAAAATTACTGATAAAAAGAAAACATAAAAGACTTGGTTAAGTTAAGCTTGATATAATAATAAGTGTGCTTAACTACCATGAGCTTTAACACATTTTTAAAGCTATACTGCTGTCTATGAATTTATTCCTGAAATATAAAGAAATGACTGAAAACTGCCTTGTTTTCCAAGAGTAAAACTAAATCCGTTTTGGAAAAAGATGCTGCGTCCAGCATGCTAACAGAGACTGAAAGCATCCAGCTGGTTATCGGTGCACAGTTGCGTGACAGGATGCAGGATGTCTACACGGCTTTAATAACTTAATCTCCCAAGCCACCATTGATTCTTAATGATTTATACAGTTTTTGGGGGCAACATATGGTGACATCCAGATATGTTTTTGTTTGTACAGAGAGATCCTTGAATATTTGTCTAAATGCAGTTGAACCAAATATTTACATACACTGCATAATGATCCTTTATTCTCCCTCTCACATTATAGAGCTCATTTATTTCAGTTTGCTGAATGTCTAGACTAGTTTACAAACTAAATTGCCTGTAAGCTGAATGACTTTGGACAAACAGTTCAGGTTTTCTTAGAAAGCTCACAACAGTTTGCTGGAAGTTTGGCCCATTTCTCCTGACAGAACTGGTTGGATTTTTTACGTCGTCCTGCTTGTGTGCACACTTTTTAGCTCTGCCCTGAAACTTTCTACTGTACTGAGTACAGTAGCCTGTGCTTTGTGCACATGTTACTAAGTTGGTGGTATGTTTAGGGCTTTAGAGCTCCAGCTTTAACCTTCCTGTTTGACTTATTGCTTATCTTGCTTCATTATTTCCTTATGATGCCATTTATTTTGTGAAGTGCACCAGTTCCTCCTAAAGCAAAACACCAAGACAGCATGATGCTGCCACCACTGCACTTTACAGGAATAATGATTTTATCAGGCTTCCAAGCTTCCTCCAAATATAACCAGTTTCATTATGGTTGAAAACTTAAATGTTAAACTCGAACTTATGTTTTTTTTTTACTGCATTTTCAAACTGTATAGTTCTTGTGTTGCTTAAGAATTAAAATAATAATCTTGCTTTATTTTCTTGCAATTACAAAGTGAAATTCAGTTATGATTTTGGAGGGGAGATGTGTATTAAATGTTTCTGTTAGTGCCAATCAACAACATTTCTGGAAAAAGTAGACCTCTTAGTATCAGTATTAGTCAAGCTTGATAGCAACCAACGTGATGTCCTGCGTATACAGCAGCAAGATTGAGCTATTTTTCCACTGAAAAGCTATTTTGATTCATAATTTTATAATTTCACATCATGTGCAAGTCTTCTCATATGTCCAGCACTTTGCTGAAGGATGCTTTGTGCACCACGCCACACGTGATTCCACCCCCTCTCCTCCTACACACCCAAATGGAGAGACGACAGGGATTTCTCTTCAAGTCTGCAGCTTCTGATTGGTCGGATAGTGAAAACAATCTGTTGCCATGAGAGCGTGGACTGTGAGTCTGTTGTCTTGTCAACAGGAGATGCAGGAGGCAGGTTTTGAGCGCGCCCTGCATGAGCTTCCCAGGAGGCGGTCTGATGGTGGTTAACCCGTCTGGTCACCTAAATCTGTGGAGAAATGGAAATGGGTCGTCAACATGTAGTGAACTAATAAACCTCGTTAACGGTGGGTCAATAGCTGTAGGAAAAGATTGGCTTTTTAATTATAACAAAAATTATATCAGTCCAATCAGGGCTGGATTTACAAGGATAGAAACTGTTTAGATGCCCTATTCACTAAAGAAAAAATATTTCACTAATACAAATGACAGTATATTAATAGTTCTTTACATAAAGAACTAATGGTGGTAGGTTTAATGCATCCATTGGTCAATAATTCCTTCTCGTTCCCCCAAAAATTATTATAATGTCATAATTTTCAAATACTTGATTGTTGCATATACTCATAAAAATCCTAAAATCTTACTGCAACTCACCCAATGTGGGCCTATCACTAATTAAATTACAATATCTGCAAACATGCAGATACTGCAGATATATTTAAGCAAAACATAAAAAAAAATCTTTGGGGCACCTCCCAAAATTTATATAAAATTTATTATTTTAATCGGCTCAAATCTTAGCATATTTTCTTCTTACAATCACTAACACTTCAAATGTAAATCGAATAATTGCAATATACTAATTACTAAAAATAATTAATATCAAACCTATTAGTTATCAAATAAAAATATTTAATGATTGATTAAGTTAAAAAATAGTAGAAACAAACACAAAAATACACTATTTCATGTAACTGAACTTGATCGGTTAGATTATCTTTAACTGATCAAAGTTTTTACTTCATCAAATTGTTTTTCTATCTCTGGAAAGTGAACTTGGGGACTTTTTGGCGCATAATTTAGATTTTCTAAATAATTGATTAATCTTTAAAGAAAGATTGCAAAATAAACACAGAGGAATTCAGAGGAATTGGTCCGGCACATCCTAATCTCTAAAAACGTGGAAGTGGAAGGCATCTCTCCAGTTGGGTCCGGTCCAGACTTCCAACCTGTGTGGGGAGGCGACTCTGAGGTTCAAAGGTTGTTGGACGTTTGGCGCAATCTGGATGTCCACATGGTTGACCTCTCTGGATTCAGAACCAACTCACTAGCAGTTTGAAAAACTTTGGCGAATAGATAAAAACCAGCGTCTTTCTCTGTAAATTAAGCTAGTCTCATCACGGTGACATCGTAGCCTGTGTTGATGTTCAGCAACTCAACCTGGAAATTGATTGGACTTTCTTATAACAGACAAAGCAAAACATTAATAATTTTTACAAAAAATATTGTATATTAGCTTTAGCGTTTAACATTTTTTGTGTGAAACTACTTTAATTACATGTTTTTACTCAGGAACTGGCTAAGAAATGACCTTTGTGTCAGAATTGATGTGTGTGTTTTTTTATTATTTTTGTCATTTTGTTTAAAGATAAAAATGTTATAACACTTTTGACATTTGAACAGTAAGATTTTATCATGTTAAATAGTTACATGTTTATAAAGTATCTTTAATGTGTAAAGCAACTCATACAAGTTAGAAAGAAAAACATTTTATTTGTGACCTTTCAGATGCCACAGAAAAACCTTTTTATCAGCGTGTTTGTTATGCTAAACTAATTGACCTTTAAGTGTTAATTTTTAAATTTTACGCTCAGTTTAGACCTGTGTTAAGCCTTCATGAACATCTGCAGACATTTAAGACCTCTGGACGTCATTTGGATGAAAAAAAGAGTTTGTTTTGTCCCAACCTGTGGTTCTACAAGGTTATTTTGAATTAAAAAATAACAGCAGGTCTTGTAGGTGAAAGGTTGACTGTGATGTGTTTGACAGCAACAAATACATCTGAAGAATCAAAAATACTCTGACAAGACAATAAAATAAAGCAGATGCCACACTGAAGCACGGTTGCATGGCAACGATGACGGAGAGTTAGTTAAATTGTAACTGAAAGAGATTCTCTCCTGATCAATAAACAGTGATTGTTCAGGATTATGGCTGTACGGAGATAACAAGGTGTTTGACATTCAAATCACATAAAAAATGTTTATTGCAACGAAACCTACCTTTGATTAATATGCAGAGTACCTAGAAATTATACTCAAGGAAGAGTAGCACTACTTCAATGTATTTTTACCCAAGTAAAAGTAAAAAGTAGCCATCCAAGAGTAAAAACTATTGGGTAAAACGTCTACTAAAGTACTGAGTGACTGACCAAATTATCATTTAATATTTAAAAATTATATCATCAAATGGACCAAAATATAGAATTAAGTGGAAATTTTGGTACTTTTTAATTACCAAAATAACAATAATTCATATAAGTATCAAAAATATAATAAAATCAGGCAAAAGAAAATGTTCCCAAATCAGTTCCTTTCAATAAAAAACTTAAAAAACTTTAAACAAAAACTGCAGGTGTCTGTGTGGTGAGTTTTTGGTTTAAACACGTTTGTTCTTCATCAGTGGGTAGAAAATATAGAAATTTTACTCAAGCAAGAATAGAGATACTTCATAATAAAATTACTCAAGCAAAAGTAAATAGTATGTTTTTTCACAAAAGTTACTCAAATAAATCCAACTGAGTCCAGGCTCTGTTAATATGTGGAGTTTGGTAGTTTGCATTGTTGGCTCCCGGTTAGAAGACGTGTGTGTTTTCTGTCCATGTCCAAAAACTGCATGTTACGTTAAGTGCAGATATTAAAATCTATTCAGTCTAATTCTATGATTCAGATTCTGAGCAATGTCATGCTTTATTATTTATTTTAAATTTATAATTCATAATTTCACTTTCTGAACCTTTTGAAAGAAGTTGCAGTTTAGTTTTTACATCTTTGACAAAGGTAGTCAACTGATTGTCAGTTTATTTATTTTGCATTGGCTGTTAAGCTCCTAACTGACTGAACAAATTAAAGTTGTGTTTTTATAAGCTTGACCAAGCTTGTGAAGCTTTCGGTGTATTTAAATGTGCTTCACTGGTGCAGTTATTTATGTCTGTGTATATTTCTTAAAAATAATTTTTTAAAGTCAATTCAATGTTTTTCTGTATCAAAAACTTGAGATATCGGCATGAGAAGTGAGAAAAGTGGATTGATGTAAAAAAAGCCTGTGGTTCCTTCCAATAAAGCTTGCATAATTTTATAATGTTGATCATTTTATAATCATGACAAACTGTAAGTGCTGCATATTTTGGCTTGGAAAATCAGCTTTATTTCCAAGTATGTGCACATGCAGCAGGAATTTGACCTCATTTCTGCTTTGCTCTTAACAAAGACATATGAATATATTTAAAAACAAGGTGTTTTGCTTTTATAACAGACAAAGAAAAGATTGAATTTGTGCAAATATTTATGAGAAAGAGTATGTGGCTTGTATTTGGAAATTGTACTTTCTAGCACTGAAAGTAAAAGTTTAAATGTTTCATCAGATCATTTCTGCAGAGAAAGAATCAGACAGTTTAATGGTGTTGAGCTTTTATTGGGCACTTTGTGGCACCCTCGACATGTCGCATTGCAGTGGTCATACTGAAGTAGTCATAATGGAGAAGTCATATAAAAAGTTAATGAACAACAATAGGAATGATAGAAAACTGGTTATATATGAAGAACCCACATCCATATTCTTAATAAATATATACACAATAAGTACTAAGATATAAAAAAAGGGATTACACAGATCCTTTTCCAAATATTATGTACAATATTTCCATAAAAAAACAACAAAGATCAGAATGTATCTTATGGCAATAGAGGATTATTTTCTGGATTTGCCTGAGCCTGATTATTATTGCACTGCCAGGACAGCTGGAAGAGGCTGCTTGAAAGATACTAGATATGAACCGATCTACAGACATTCAGCATCAACACAAACTATGTAATACTCAACAAAACCTCTTATTTAAACTAATTTAAAGAAAAAATAAACTGACTCCTACTCTAAAAAAAACAAACAAATATTTACAGTATTCTACGAATTGATGACATTCGAAATACTGCCATACTGTTTAGTAAATAATACACATTTCTGAGTGCGAATTTTCCAACTTTGCAGGCTCTAGTCATCAGTGCTATGACTTTATGAAGATAAAAAAGGGAAGTTAATTTTTTATATAATTAAATTGAAGACCTCTGAATAAAAAACTCTGCTGCTTGTATAGCTTGAGGTATAGCAGCTACCAAACTGTTCTCCAACCATCAACAGTTTGCACAAAGGTAGGCACTAATATATAGGCTCCAGCTCGTAATCTCATAAAACACAAATGCACATATATCCTTATTTGCTGTTTTTTATGCACAGAAAAAGCTTTGCAGTAAATGGCATGTTTAACTTATGTTTTTTAAAACCATCATTGTTCTCTTTTAAAGGCTCTGGCTTCGATGTACCAATTTGAGGGCTTTTCATTGTCTGTTTTACATGACGTTATTGGAGTTTTATATCAAGTCCATAATCCCTGCAAAGCCAGGAGTGTAAACCTGACAGCTACAACCATCTTCCACCTCCGTGTGAATCAGATTTCTGTGAGTGTTAGCTTGTACACGCCGCCCTGCTCCTCCATGGTGATCTGGAAGGTGTCTTCATTGGAGTAGTGCTTGATGATGTTGTCGTCCATGTGGACCAGAATACTAGCAAGAAAATAGATAACGAAATATGTTAATCACTTCCAATCTGTGCAAATATGTAACTAGATAATTAACTGTAACATTTCTAATGCAAAAAGTATTATTATCCTTTTAAATTTTAATAATTTTGTTAGTTACAGCCACAAATTTCAATGTATTTTATTGGGATTTTATGCGATGCACCATAAAAAGCCGAGGTTTTCAGGGTTTGTGTTGTCTCTTTTTTTCTTTTTTTTTAACCTGATGTGAAATAGGAATATGGAAGAAATAACTTCATTAGAGTCAGACTTATTTTTAGAAGTTGAATTTATAGCACTGAATATTCACTATGTGCAATTACATATGTGATTATTTTATTTAAATTGACCAGCAAAAAAATCATCCTCAAAAAATTCATATTGAAAAATTAAACTGCAGAAATTTGCCTGCAAATGTAACTTTCTAGTGACCTAAGCCAACGTGACCAGGATGAGTTCAACTAAAATTTTGAAGGCAAACACAAGTTTTCTTTTGTTTTTTCACCAATGTATCGTTATGCATCTTGTAATGTGATGTATAATAAATAAATTAAATAAGCTTTTATGTAAAGAAAAACAGGAAAATGTGAGTTTGTAGCTGCGCAAAAGTGGTAGAGACACTGAAAAAAATCTGTCTTTTCAGAATGTTATTTGTGAAAATGTTGAAAATAATATTTGTTTCCACTTCACATTCATGCACTAACTGCCCTTTAATGATGCGTCATGTGTTGCTAACCGTCCATCATGCAGAAAGACTGCTCTGTCAGATAAAATCCCAATAAATTACATGTAAATTTGTTATAATGTGATAAAACGATGAACTAACATTTTTCTTTCCATCAGACAAATTCATTGTTATATTCTTGATTTTTTGTGTAGTTTGGGGATTCACTCACCCTTTCTTGCACTTCTTGTAGACTTTTCCAATCTTATCCAGAGCAAGATCGTACTTCTCTGAAATCTGGTTCAGAAGAAAACGTGTTAGGTCGTTATTCTGCACACACATCCTTTTTTAACCACATTATGTGCTGATCTTACTTTGACCTTTTTAACCCAATTCTGGCCCTTAAACTCTCAAACACTCTGTAAGACTGTTGGGCCTTAAATGTACAGACCTCAAGAATGCAGAAAAACCAGAACACAAACAAACTCAAGAACAAGACGTTCCTGCGCTAAACCGGTTGAAAAACCCTTCAAACTCAAATGCTTTACATAACCTCTTTAGCGCTGATAACATCTAAACTGACTTCAACTGTTTGTTCCGACATACATATCTTTTTCCAGTCCTTTCTCCCAGCCAGCACGTGTGCGAGTGCTGGGCTTCTGGCTACTCTGAGTAAACTCTACACCAGCAACATGACACAGGAACATGTAGTCCAGTGCAAGCCGAACAAACCGAGAAGCACTCACAGCTTCCACCAGGCCCTGCAGCGTGGGATTCTTCAGCATGAGGGCGTCGAACACCTCGTCCGATTCCTTGCGCACGTACAGCAGAACTGTGAGATCGGAAAAAAATGAAGAGAAACATTAAAAATAAGGCGGCAGGATGTTCACTGGATGCATTTATTTGACATTTTATTGACGAGTTTGAAAAATAAACATTTTAAGCTCAAGGCTGAAGCGATTAATCGTTTACTGAAGTAATGTTCAACTAATTTAGTAACCGATTAATCATTAATTTGAGTATACAGCTTAAAAAAAGGCCATTTGGTTAAAGAAAAACCTATTCAGTCATTAAAATGTACAAAAATATATACATTTGCATGTACGATAAAAAAAACAAACAAACATTGCAAGTATATTTTAACCAGAACTCATCAAGTCTCATAATTAGATTCTAATTATTAATTGGTCATGCAAAATTTAATCAATGACTTCATAAATGAACAAGCACTAACAGAATGTTACGGTATTGTCTTTTTGGCAATAAAAATGTTTATTTTCTTCTTTAAAATGGGATTATTTGCTTATTTGCATCTTTTAACGCATTTCTCATATACAGAAAGGCTAACAGGGCTAAATGGAAAATAGTCAAAGTGCCAATTATTTTATCAGATTAATTAGTGTAATCGATAGATTAATCAGTTACTAACAAAATATTTATTTGCAGCCCCATTAGTGTCATTATATAAACAAGAGAACAGATGCAGGAACAATGCTTCACAACAACATGACAGGAAAAAATGATGAATTAACTAATACAGAAGAAAATGAAGAATGATTTATTTCTGTGTATGAAGAAGGTGAATGTATGTGATATTAAAACAGCATCAATCCATCCACCCATCCATCCATCCGACCCAAATGAACGAGGGCGGGCCCAGAGCATCGTGTTCCTCTCAAGAACAGTCTGTTCTTTTTTAGATTCAAAGGCCACTAGTTTTATTTTTTCTGTTTAAAAATATTACTTTGTGCAATTGTACAAATGTATTACTTTTTAACTTGATTGTTTTTAGATTTCTGTTTGAAATGAATCAACAATAGGAGACCTGAGGACTTGTATGAGTCTCCCAGACTGTCAGTTTGCAGTGAACCTGTTTGGCCTCCAAACCCTGGTGACCAGAGGAAAGGCAAGAAAGCAAAAATCACATTGACCAAATACAGAAAAGTGTAAGGATAATGTTGGATAATTAACTTAGTGCATGAAAAAAGTTGTTTCCAGTCAAAGTTAGTGGGGATCTGTAAAAAATACTTGTCAGTTAGTTTTGCATTATTTAAAGTGAACTGAGATATTTTCACTGGGAATTAGGAAAAAGATACTTGGTGACACTTCATGTTTTTGCAGGGCAGGATATCTCCTTTTGGAGGTTTTACACATTTTAATGAGAGGTCTAAACAAAGTAATTTCATCTTTTAAAATCTGTACTTTATGATTATTTTCATACATAGAATGATTTGTCCAAAAAATAAATAAAAGCCACATTTTGCTTTTCTTCATGAAGATCTAAACCTGTATATCCCATTTTGAAAGATTATCTTCTTACCTAACCAGTTCAATTACTCTCTCCAATTTGTCCAATTTAAAACTAATCTCTTGATAACTTGAATTTACAAAACTAGATTAATCTTTTCAGTTTCATAAAAATGTATTTCTGCATTCTTATTACGCGCTGCTGAATGTAGGGGAAAGGTCGCCAGCTTGTTTCCTGGTGCGTGTTCACCGGGTGATGGCGATATTTGTTGGGTCACTGAAGGTCTCAGACCTGTGTGTGTTTTGAAAGACCTGGAACAAACAAATGGCTCAGAGCGTACACGTGCACAGGAGAGGGGTGGAGGGAGGGAACATCAGAGGCTGACCGCAGCAAACGCACACAAAGACTTGCATGTGCCAACAGTTTCATAATTTAGTCCCAGAGAAAAACATCACAGGAAAACACTAATCTGGTACCTTTCTTGGGCTCGTCTGCTCTCGCCATCTTGCTCGGCGGAGACCCGAACTCATCATCGCTGAAGGGTAATCTCCTCATACCTGAACTGCTTTGGGAACAGACACATGTAGCAAACGGGATTTAGTAGGTAAAAGGTCAAAAAGGGGCACAGAGTTCAACATGAAATCAAGTGTGAAATCAGGAAACGTACCCATCTTCTCCCTCCTCTGCGGGGAAAGCCTGCAGAAAACACAAAGATATTTACTCAAATATGTCCATTCATAATGGTAGTTTTATATGTGCCTTTAACTGTGCAAACACTTGTTGTAACCATTCATGGATGGAGCTAAATCAGTCACTTTGGTCAAAGGGAAAAGTAAACACTGGAATCATGTGTTGACCCATTTACTCCCTACCGCCATCAGCAGCAAGCAGCCGGCATGCAGACATAAAAACTGCTGGGTTTTACATAAATCAGCTTCTTCCAAGTCAGTAGTTCAGGAATATAGGTACAGGAAGTACTAGTTCCACTTAAAACAGGAAAATGTCTCGTTATCTAGATCTATATTTAAGTATTGTTGATTTAAAACAAGCTGGTATATCTTGCTAAAAAGTGAATTTTAAGTTAGTTTTGTTTTCTTTCTAATGTGCTAAGATATTTGCATTAGAAACTAAACAAAAATAATTGGTAAGATTTTGAGTTTTTGCAGTGCAAGACATGCAAAACTATGAAACATGGCGGTGATGCTTTTTTTTCAGAGAGTTGATACAAAGATGGATGAAACTAAATGCAGGACAAACCTTGAAGAAAACCTTTTAGATTAGAGCTATGGTAGAGTCATAACATATCAATGTGTTAGAATGGCCTAGTCAAAGTTTCACAGATGCTGTACATCCAACGTGATGACCATTTTTGTAACAAAAACGTTTTCATGTAGGGATTTGCAAAGCTAAAATAAGAACTGCAACGTAAAGGAAATCTAATACAAATGCACTCCGCACTAATCAAATTTTTCCAGGTGAAAAATGATAAAACTTTGAGTCATTTCCTTCCTACTTCACAATTATTAAATACTTTGTGGTGCATCACATGAAATAGCAATGAAAAGCATTAAAGTTTGTGGTTGTTACATGACAACATGAAAATACTTATTAAAGGTTTGAAAATAGCAATAATTAGTAAAGCATCATCTCTTTTTTTCTTGGAAAACTGCTGGGTTGGATAATGTGACTTTGTGTTGCGTGTGTGTGTGTGGATGTGGATGTGCGAGTGTGTGTGGATGTGGACGTGTGTGTGTATGTTAGCATTGATCGACGGCACTGCTGATAAAAAAACTTTCTATTCTGGGAGCAAAGACATGAACTCAGCTTATCGGATGCAAATGTTTGGACACCGTTTGTCAAGTTCCCTCTCATCAGCGTCGCAAAAAATACCTGCAACCTTTCCCACCATTACAGCAAAGTAAACAACAAAAACAGAAAATATTTATTTGAGCTTTGATCGACTTTCTTAATAAAAACGACCAGCAGGGGGCAATTATGGTAAAACATTTATTGTCTCTAGTTAATTATCCAGGCTGGGTTGTGAGCACAAGTGGGTAAAATATGCAAAAAATTTATTCTAATGAGAGAAGGAAGTAGTCATCCAAGAAATTAAAATGAACTCAGTAATTTCCAGTCTAATTGTTAATATTTTTTGAAGGGTAATTTTATCAATAGAGACATCATAAACAATTTTACTTATTGTTTGGGTTGTGTGTGATTCTTATTTCCATTTTTATTTATTTTTGAGGGTGTTTTATTAGAATATCTTCCATTTACAGTTATTTTTTAAGTTAAAGTTTATCCGTCTTCCATATTTATGCTGTTTTCAATATATTACTCTCAAAACAATATTATCATTTATTGCAACTGGGACAATTTATCATCCAGTAAAACCTGACCTACAGGCCAGTACCACTAGCTGATTATTTCACNTATAACAAGACATTTTTCCCATGTTATAAATGAAATAATATGCAAGTGGAACTTCTAGTTTTCCATTTATTTACTTATTTTGAACAGACAAAAAGTAAAAACAACAAAAAAATTAAATTGAAACAAATTATAATGACATGCAGTTTTACCTTATCTGTTCGAAAGGAGCAGGCAGAAGATCTGATGATTTTCTGACCATCTCATATTTATCAACTTACAAACATTTAAATCTTCAAACACCAAATAAACTTAAATTATTTCCACATTGACTTAAATCTCACATTCTCATCCTTAAATGTACAAATATTTATACATTTTTAATATCACCAGTAGCATTTTTGATCGTTGAGACACCCTTCCTATATTTCCATCAATATTAAGGAATTATTTACTTAAAACAAGCTTCTATATCTTGATGAAAAGTGACTTATAAATTAGTTTTATGTTATTTATTTGTACTAAAGTATTTACACTATAATCTAGATGAAAATTACCTGGTAAAAATTTTGTGTTTTTGCAGTGTATCACTGTGCAGTATATGGTTAAAGAAAAAAGTCAAATTTGTCGGTAATTAATAAAAGAAAAACCTAATTATTAGAAATCTGCAGGCTCTTTATACATCCCAGAATAACTCCAAGAGTGCAGGTCAGGTGTGCATCCTCTCATACAGACCCATGCTGCGCATCGTGTTGTACGTGCTGCACCAAGGGTTCACTCTGGCTAGTGGAAGCAAAGCTCAGAGTCCATGCACGCGGAAAAGACGTGCTGAAAGCTGATAAACCCCTCATCCATCCCCACAGCCTCTCAGGGCTGAACATCCTGGGTAACCTGTTTGCAAATCAATAAGAAAGCTGCACTGCTCTCCTTCCCTTTATGAGCGTTTATTCTCTACCATCGCACATTGGGTTTTTTTTTTTTTAAGATGGGAACTTTGTTTTTCACTTGTGGTTTGTTTTGAGTCACTGGTGAATGATTCATCTTATGAATAAGCAGTCTGAAACTCTGCCATCATCGTGCAGGCCTCCTATCAAAGCTGCAAAGCAGAACTCTCCGTTCCTGCCAACATGCCGCAGGCGGGTCACCTCGACCCAGCTGGCAGATGGGGCGGGCGGAGGCGGACAAACAAACTGTTTATGGACCACCAGAATCGTGCTTATGTTTGGGAACACCATAAAAAACCCCCCAGGGGGACGGGTTTATTTCACTGTTGATTAAAACAGAAGTACTCACGTGGCGCTGGAAGGTGGAGAAGTGGATGTCAGGAATGAACAGGACGGGTTGGGTCTCAAGGTCGCCCAACGTCTTGAAGATGGTCACATCGTTTCTCTTCTGAAGGAGGGGAACTTTAACATCTGGAACTGATGGGGAAAGATGGAAAAATGTGCTTTAGTACAAAAAATAAGAGCAAAGTTTTTAAGTTTCTGTCTTTTCTGACCAATAGTTGGAAACATAAGCAATAAAAACACTTTAAATGTCCATAAAATGTCCTGTTCATATATTTCTATATAATGTTATTGTATTCTGCGTAGTGTATGTTTTATATCCGATATCATATTTTACATTTGTTAGCTGAATTTATTTTTAAAAACGCAAAGAAATAAAGAACATTTGTACTTGGTTAGAGCACCCCCTGCTGGCCATTTTGATGTATCTGCACAATTTCTATGGATGCATTTCAAAGGAAGTATATTATTTACACTCTGATTTATTCAAGTTTAAAAAAAACCCCCACACAAAATAGTGTTTTTTTCTGAAAAGTTGTCATGTAATCATCAGGAAAATGACTGATGGGTTTCAAATGCATGTAAAATAAAAAGTCATTGCTAAAGACCTTACTCTTTTCAATGGGATCAGGCCATTTTTGACCTAATCAAGCATAATGATAACTGCTGTAAAATGAAATCAGCATATCCATAAAGCTCATCAGCAGAAAGAAACATGAAGTACTTCAAAATGTCTAATTAAAACTACACTGCAAAAACACAAACCCTTACCAACAATTTTTGGTCTAATTTCTAGTGCAAATATCTTAGTACACTTGAAATAAGATAAAACTAACACACAATGAACTTGTTTTAAGTTATTAATTCTTTAATGTTAATGAAAAAGTGCTAGTTCCAGTGGCAGATTATTTCACTTCATATATGGGGAAAATATCTTGTTATAGATGAAATAATCTGCCAGAGGATTTAGGACGTTTTCATTAATATTTAGAAATTATTAACTTTCAACCAAAATAGATAAATCACATTTGGATCCAGTGTTTTTTTTCTCCTTTGTCCTGTGAAGATGTTCCTGATGTGTCGTGTTCAGAATAAAATAAAAAAAAAAAACAACACAAATTTTAATGGAGTTGTTTCAATATTGGCCCAAAATTTATTCCAATTTGCGCAATTTTATGGTAATTGGAAGCCAATGATCGCTGGACAAATGTCAAATTAGCAGTTTTCCTCCATGTTATGCAGATCAAAACATAACATTTTGTCTTAGAAATAATCTCTTAAGAGTCTCATGTAATAGACTAGAGTCTGTTTAGTGAACAATTACTGAAATAAAAACACATTTTCAATAATATTGTAGTTATTTTATAGTGCTTTTAGAAAAGATTCTTGTCTCATTTCCTTTATTCTCCACATGTCTGGATTTCTCTGTGAATTTGTTGGTAGAAATGAGCTGAGAACTCACAGGCCAGGCTCTGGCTGAGATCCGGGACTTTCCCTTTCCGGCGGGACTGCTTCCTCTCCTCATCGCGGATCTTCCTCTCCGCTCCCTTATCGCAGAAGACTTTGATCTGGCAGAAGGCGCGGTGGATGGGCTTGTTGCTGCGGTTGTTGTAGCTGTACGTGTCGATCTGCAGGTTCAGAGGAAGACCCTTCACCCCCTTCTGAGAGGAGAAGTCGGTGCTCAGGCAGTTGACGGAGATGAAGATCTGTGGAGAGAAGAAGTGTGAGAGATGAGAAAACAGGAAACAGAAGCTGTAGGAGGAGAGATGCAACTAATTATTCTGATTAAACTGGATAAAAAAATATGTGCTAGCTTTCTTGGATAAGAAAAATAGACATTTTACTTTAAGGCCTAAAATTTTATAAAAGCTTTTTGTGTATACATTTGATCATTTGCAGCAAAAAAAAAAAAAAACTCTTCAAACATCAACATATAAAAACTCATTTCTGCATCACTCATCAATACAGTTATCTGTTAATTATTCTTGAGACTACCAAATTACAAATTGGATGGGAAAGGAGCCCAATATGAGAATTTTTTTAAAGAATTTGAAGCACGTGAAGCTAAAACTGCCACTTGAGGAGTTCTGGGTTGAACACTTTTACAGATAAAGAAAGTTGATGCAAGATCCAGGATGAAACTGCTGGTTTAGATCAATAGTTACTGGAGATGTTAAATATTTTGCTCCAAATAAAAACTTTTCCTTTTGTATCAGAAATAAAGATTAAAATCTGTCTGCAGTTCCTCTGTGCTGCCCTCTTCTGGTGAATTTGAAAACAACATATTAATTCTGCTTCTTTGTCCGGATGCTTTTACTAAAAACAGGTTCTCATTGTGTAAACAGAACCCGTAATCACAACAGAGGGTCTGAAAGCAGCTAATGGAGAGGATCAGTGAGTTTAGCAGAGCTCAGAGCGCTTGCCTTTCAGATAATTTAAGAAAAATACATTCAGTATGTTGTCTGCCAGAACACAAATTCATGCCAATTCCTATTAGCATTAAAGATTTTATTTTTAAATTGTTCTACAAAGAGTATTTTGAAACATTTTCTGGTTTTACTGTGCGTTTTAAAAACTCCACCATCATTCTTTGGGAGTTTTGTTTAAGAACGATAACGTACATCAGAGGGGAGGAGAAATTAAACCCCATGAAGACAAAACAGTCAGACAAAAAGCATACGAGGGGCTGCCCTTCGCAAATACACCACAAATACCCGTATCATGCTTTATTATCGCCCTGAGGGCAAACCACACAAACACACACCTGCACGTCTCAACTTACTTCAGTGCAACTTTATCAACTTGATGCCTAAACCCTGAATTTTACCGTCAACCTTCCATCATTGGAAAGTGAGCAGAAACCAAAACGCTCTCCTCTCTCATGTCTGAAACTGAGACATAAGGCAGCGTCAAACGTACATTTAGGACGTCCAGTTAGACGCGTCTTCGTCTGAAAGCTACCCTCCAACTGAAGCGTGTTTAAAACAACACGACAGCGCGGAGGTTAAACACATCACAAGGTGACAAAAACAAACAAGGATGAACATCCTTTAAACGGACTTCAAGTCAACATCCTGGACTCTGCAGAAAGCGAAGCCTTCATGTGACTTTGTGTTTTCACCAGGTAAAGGTGATGAGCTGTAGGTTTGTCGTCTGTTTACTGCTGCCTTTTGCCACCCAGGGCTGTTTCTAGCTTTTTGGGGGCCCAAACCAAGATGCTCTTTGGGGGGCCCAATAAGTTTATCAATAAAATCTGAATAAATAGGTCTGGAGTCAGTCAGTCAGCACAGACTGTTGCATGTAGAGAAAACTTTTATGGAGCAATAGTAAAGCTGAGTTTATGATGAAGAAATTCTAGACAGCTAAATAATGCAAAAACAAACAAAAAATTTTACAAAGTGAAAATCTGCCTACGAAACGACTGCTCTTTCAAAGTCAAACAAGATGGCCGCTATGGGCAAGGAGGACAACAAAACCTCTAAAGTTTATCACCCATACAGGGGACTGTTGTTTTAATCTTGGTGCTCAAGTGTCTCACTGTCTTACTTTGGCTTCCTCGTTCGTGTCCCACGTGAAGGAAATGGCGTTGTAGGAAATCTCCTCGATGTTGCCGATGGTGTTGAAGCTCTCTTTGTAGTCGGCTGAAAAATCGGACATCAGTTTATTGATTACTCAAAAGGTAAATGGTAGAAAATGGCTGCCAGGTTCAGCAGTGACTTAAATTGAATCCAGTTTGGTGATGGTTAATTTCAAATAATGCCATAGACATGTTTGTCAGTTGGTCCCAGACTCTGAAATTTCAGAGTATGCTCAATTTAAAATGTAAAATACACTGAGGTTAAGTTCCCTTTTCATGGTAGATTTTTCTTCAGAATATCTACCATGGAACAAATATGAAAAAAAAACTAATTAGAAAAAGGAAGGAAGGACAAAGAGGACACAAAATTACAGAAGAGATTCACGAACGAAGGATGGGATATGAAGAAGGGAAGAGCATGAGGAAAGGAAAAAAAGAAAAAGACAAGTGGAAGAAAATAGGTTAGGAAACAAGGAAGAACAAAATAGAGACGTTATAAATGCACAAGAAAGAAAAGACCAAAGGACACATGGAAGGACGGACAGAAGTCGGCAAGTAAGGACATAAAATGACCAAAACTGCAAAGATATAAAAAGGTAGAATTGGAAAAATAAAGTTCAAAAGTCTTTACAGCCAACTTCATGATAAGTTTATCAGATAATCAAATCTCAAAAGAACTTCTTGCTTTTGAGTTGCTTTATTTGCATTTTATGCTATGCATACAGAGGCTGACTGAAAAGAAATGATTGGAAAGTTTCATAAACTTAAATTTTTTTCTACTTCAGTTTACCAGAACACAGGATCGTCCTTTAAACAAGTTGAGTTTAAACCATTAATGTTTTGCTTCCTTATTGCTCAACAAAGTTGCAGCTGGGGATCTTACCGATGTCGAGACACCGCTGTTTGGCCGTGTGCTGCCTGGAGTGCCAGTACTTCCAGTGTTTCAGCTGATCATCCCTGCACTTCTCCTCTCCAAACACGACCATCACCACACTCTGACAAACATTAATGGATTTGAACATTTATTTCAGTAATAATAACACAGACAGCTGTTGCAGTTTTGGTTTTTACATCAGGTATATTTTTTAATCGTTCCTACCCTGACTTTTGTGATGGGTTGCTGAATGCTCTTGTTGTCAACCTCCCTGAGTGTGATGGGGTAAAACTGTCCCTTGTTGAGGTACGTCATCGTCCCGTCACCAGTCTTCTGACGCAGAGATTTGGATGCCTCAAGAGAGTACTCAAAGTTACTCCTAGAGGACGAAATGACAGGATGCATTCATGACATAAAGCGGATTAAAGGTATCAATAAACAGGAAGACTTATGCTTTTCTTGTGAACCACTTTCAGACTGATCTGATGTTTAATGATCATTCTCATGATAAATACCAATTCAACAAGATCCCTGAAGTGTGTGCGCATTCAGAACATGCAGCTGGTATTGTAGAACCAAAGGGGCGTGGCCTATTGATGCTTTGTGTCCCATTACTATTATTTCACACTTCCATACTCCTGTCTTACCCTTTCAGCTCACAGCTGTTGAAGGTTTGTTTGTGTAGATCGTGTTTTGGAAGGAGGGTCTCAAAAGGGCTGATGTTAGCCTTCTTTAGCATAAATATGAAATGACGAACAGAGAGCCAGAGTTTTGGTAGACGACTATAAGGCTGATCAGAACACAGACTCTTGTCTTTAATTTCTAATGATTTTGGTTTTTTGGAAATCTCAGAGCAATGGGAAGTGTTTACATTCTTCAGAGAATAAAAGCAAATGCAAGCCACACAAACAGTGCTATTCACTATGATGCTAAATCTAACTTAAATGTCCATTTTGAAGATTTTAAAGTACAACCCTGTGCCAATTTTTTAATCCAATTAATTAATTAAACGTCAGAATAATTGATTATCAACATAATCATTAGTTGCAGACCTAAACCCTGTTGAATAATAACTGCTTTCAGACACACACAGTGTGACATCACCTCTACTTCTAATACAAGTAATTAAATTCTCACAGAATGCATACAAGTTATCTTACAGCTAACTTATATGCAACTTTTCATAAAGATATAGGAACTTGTTTTAATTCTTTAATATTGATGAAAGAGTACTAGTTCCACTGGCAGATTATTTTTTCCACATTACAAGTTAAAAAAATATTTTAGTGGAATTAGTACTTTAAAAAATATATACATATTCAAGACTTGTATACTTAAAACAAGCTCGAATATCTTGGTGAAAAGTTACTTGTAAGTTAATTTTGTCTTATTTCAAGCGTGCTGAGATATGTACACCAGACAGACACAGGTAGTAAGACTGTTTCTGCAGTGTGGAACTGGCTAAAATCAGCACATGAAACTGAAACTGGGCTCAAAATTCTCATCGGTGGATCCGTCATCGAAAGCAGAGCGCCTTACCCCGGTGCCGTGTCAAACTGAGTGTAGTCATCGGGGGTCATGGTGGCCATGCGTAACTGGAGATCTCCTGGGAAGGCAAACATCTGCAACACACAAAGAGGAAAGAAGTAAAGCAAAGGAAACGCACAACATGCTCTACCATTTAATATGCAATCATTATTTTGTTTGTGCAGTTCTTTTTCATCTATATTTAGTGTTTTTTTTTGTTTGTTTTATAACTCCCTGTTGGTACAGAAATGTAGAGGGGTTTGTTGGGATCCTCTTTTCTGAGGCAATTCCCCTCCAGGATAAAATAGAGAAAGAGGAGGTTGAAAAGACTTTGGCTATTGTACGAGAAAAGTACAGCACTTTATTGTGTTGGTGAGACAATGACATAATAACACACTGGCCACTATTTTGGCATGTTCAAATAAAAACCAGGGAAGGTTGAGCCCACCGCTGGCTCCCTGGGATCAGGTGAATATCCCATTGTTCGATGGGAGAGATCTGACAGAGGAGAGGGAAGTGGAGGAAAGTAATGAAGAGGTGGAGGGAAGGAGGGAGGGGGCTAGCAGGGAAACCATTAGGAGCACATGGAAGGAGGGGAGAATCGAAACACTCGCCTCCTGGGAACCATCCTTGAAGCTCTCGGAGAAGGTGGTGTCGGGGGGAGTGCGGGACTGGGCGCTGGAGTTGCACTGCACCACGGTCTGGGCCAGATGGCGCTCGAAGGCGCCAACGTGACCGTCCGTTTCGCTGCAGTTGTTCGGCACCGTGACAGAGAAGCCGTGGGCCGGCACCTCCGTCTTTACAGGCGTGTAGTTCGGCACAGTGGCGATGGAGACGGTGACGGTGGTGTCTGTGGAACAGAGTGCGGTTAGCGGGAACGTTTTTTTCCTTTACGTGGCATTTTCACGCATAATTAAAAATTTAGGACCAAATTGCAACATTTTGCATTTTCAGCTGCTGTGGTTTGCTTTCACACTACACTAAGTCAAGCGATCCAGAATATTAAAAATCTGTTCCCCTCCTTGCCTGTGGTGGCGCTGCACCAAGGACTACTGAAGGAAACGACACAAAAACCTCTGAAGAAGACCAGAGAGCGACTTCTGTCTACACAAAATGTAAACCAAAATGGGGTAGCGGGAGATTTTAGTGGCTGTAGAATTTCTCTCTTATCTTTGATTTAAACCCCCCCCCAAAACATCACCATCCATTTCTCCCACTAGTCCTTGACTTGATGGTTTGTTTTGGTTGAATTTACCCAGAATGCCATGCGCTAAAGTCCGCTTCTCGCTTTTGGAGCAGCCTCTGGTTCGCTTGCATCCACATATTCAATAGAACCACAACAAAGTTCACTTTAATAGAACAGACAGAGGTTTTTAAGTGGAGAGTTCGCTTTTTAGGTTCACATTGGAGTTTGATTGGATATTCACACCTCCTCAAATGAACCAGACTTTCTAGAAAAATGAACTGGAGTTCGATTAAAGCATACTAAACTTAGCTGGTGTGAATGCAAACATAAGATGACCTATTATGCTTCCTGGATCAGGTTAGGATAGATGGTCGGTTCTGCCTATTTTGTGCTCATTCCAGAATGATCTGTTTTAGGACCTTTTGTTACTTTAAATAAGCTCCATACTCAGCATTTACACAAAATAGCTGCACACAGATGCAATTATACAACTGTAAATCATTGAAAAGCAGAAGTAGAGCCTCCTTTACAAACAACACGAAAGCATCAAGTCGTTTCTGAATGTTATTTCGACCTCTATTTACAGCAGCCATTGCACAGTGCATACAGCGGTAAAACCAGCTGACCAAATGCACTGGAGCTCCACTTGGGTTGCTAGGCAAAGAGGCTGGGCTTCTGGAGTTGCTATGTTCAGTTCCCTGAGGACTGTGACTCAAAATAAGGTTTTTTGAAAAGGCTCATTTTCCAGACACACACACAAAAAAAACTGAAACTTACTGCCAAATAACACTGAGTGTTTTTTTTTTTTTAAGTGCTTGGACTGTTTCTAAAAGCAGCTGAGAATCAGATAAAAGTACAAAAAATATCCCAGATGTGAATCTGGAATCATAATCCCCTCTGATGAGTGTGAACAGACCTGGTGAAGGAAAATGAGCCCGTGTCTTGTCCTGGGCCAGCTGAAGAATGTTGACGGGCGTTTTGAGGACCTGGATCCTGTTCTCCATACCAGCTTCCTGCAGAGGAACTATTGGATGCCTGGCCTGGATCTGGTGCCTGCAACAAAGGAACGGAGATTTCTACTATATCTGTGGGGCTTTGTCCTGCAACGCTGTGTGAAATGTAGCATCTTACAACATTCAGCAATAGATTTTTAAAGCCTGTATCTTCCTTAAAGTGTAACTAACGCCCTTGTGAAAACATAACCCCGCCCCTGACAAATTTAGAAAAATCTCACCCTCAGTGACTATTGGGTAGAGCCAACAGTCACTGAGGCATGGCAAAATGAAGCAGAACTAAACAAATTTACACAAAAAGGTCAAAAACTGCACAAAAACACAAATATAGAATCCTAAACAACCTTTTTTAGACAGTTTACCATCAAAAAAAGTTGATATGGGGCTAGCAACACTTTAAAGAGGATGTTTTATATTTTTACGGTGCTTTGATCGATGCAGTCCTTCCAATTACCACTAATTAGTCAGTCTGGAAATGGAACCAAAGCAGATTCTAGTTCTTATCAACAGATTCAGAAAATATGGAATAATGCTGAATATTGCCAGGAGTTTCCAGCCTCCCAAAATCTGAAAAAATATTCTATGGACTGATGAGGCAAAAGTGGAAGACGTATATCCTCTTACATCTGGAAAAAGAACATTATACAAATAGCATGGTGGTGGTAGTGTGATGATCTGGGCCAGCTGTGCTGGACAACTTGCAGTAATTTATGAAGCAATGTATTCTGCTTAGTAACAGGAAAGTATATTTTCAGGCCATCAGTTCATCATTGGAAGCTCATCAGTTCTTTGATTACATTGCAAAAAGCAATTAATCACATGATAAATTTTAATGAGCTCAACGATTTCCATTCTTATGATTAATCATTTTGAAGGGTAATTTTGTTTACAGACATCATAATCCATTTTCTATATGGTTTCGGTTGCATTTTGTTTACAACATTACAGTTTATTTGTTTCTGGGAGGGCAAAATTATTATTGTTTATTGCAGTAATTTCTGGGACAATTTACCTAATTGTTGCCGCCATCAATCTGCTAGAACGCCATTTGGCTATAAGTGTATAACATTGGATCCAAATATCTTTTTTCAAAATACTCAGAAAGTGGGATGTGTACTTTAGGCTGCTGTTGTGCTTTTATTCTTACAGGGTGGTATTAGGAGAGGTCCGCCGCTCACCTTTTGTTTGGATCCACATCAGAGACCAGCGACTCTGTCTTGGGTATTGTTCTCTTCTCCCTGGGCACCTGCATACGAAGGTAAACACAGCCGCTTACCACATCACATCCAACAACGTGGGTCATTCTGCTGCCTATATGAGCAGCTAGATCAGTTATCAACTCAAGCTCTGCCTGGCAGATGTTCCACAATGGTCAGGCGTCGGTACAAATGGTAACAGACAGTAAAAAGTTTAGTTTTACCTCATAGTAGTCGTAGAGGAAGCCGAGAGCTGCAGCGCTGTCCTCGTCTCCGTTTATGCTCATCATGGCCTTGGTGGCGACTGTCAGCGGGTTCTCCAGAAAGGACTTCCAGGCTTCATCCTCTGTGGTGAAGGGACGACGCTGGCCTCCATACCCCTGTTTGTTCTGGAGAACCAAGACCGCACGCTTACTGTGAAAGAGAGGCGAAATTTTAGTTAAAGGTGACCAACTATACTTCCCTGAGAATGTCCAATAAATTGTTTGCACAAAATCATTCTCAGATCTGGTCAGTTCTGCCTATTTTCAGCTGCTGGTCATGCCCCCCAACTCAATCTTTACACTCGCATACTCGAGTACATCTTTGAAAAGCAGAAGTGGAGCCTTCTGCACAACAAACAAGAATGCAGCAAGCTGTTTCTGAATTGTAATTCAAATTAAAAAAATATTTTACTTATCCCAAAAGGAAAGTAAATAAATAATAAGTCAACAATAAAACACTCGTCTTTTCCAGCAGCCATTGTACAGCACATACAGCAGTAAAACCAGCTGACCGAATGCACTGGATCTTCGCTTGGGTTGCTAGGTAACGGGCTGGACTTTGCTGGGGTTACTACATGAGGGGCAGTGCTTGCTGATTTGTGACATTATATTTGGAAGGTTTTTAAAATGGCTCATTTTCCAGACAAAAAAAGTTAACTTATTGCTAAAAAAACAGCTGAGCATTTTTTTTAATGCTTGGGCTGTGTATAGAAGCATCTAAGACCCAAATGGAAGCACAAAAAACCCCCAAATGTGAATGTTGAATAACAGGTCCCATTTAATCTGCACTGATCAGTAATTAGAGGGTTGATGTTTCTTTTGAAAACTTTCCATGCTGCTAATTAGAGTCACATTTAACACAGTGCTTCTAACAGGTACTTAAAAAAAAAAATCACAGCTTCGGTAAAAACCGACAAACAGGTTGTAAGTGTGACAAATCGGCCGTAGGGAGGCTGTTTATGCGAAGGACTTGTTGTTCAGGCTTTGCAATGGTTGTGCAACAAATCTCAGCCATCGCACCACAGATTTGGCTCAGAGAAAAAAGAGAAAAGACGCGATACAGGCTCGTCCAGTGGGACGACTCTGCGGCTGGGATCATCATTGGCGGACGAGCCGATCGAAGGTGACGCAGCTGACCCTGCTGCATTCCTGCACTTCAACAACACTTTGCTTCTGTTGTTTTACTGTGACAGAACCTGTTTCTGAAAAAATAATGATGAGTTCTGGTGAAACAGTTGGCGCCAGTGACTTTTTTCCACTTCTTCAGAGACCTTTCAACGACTTTAAGAGCAGGAACAAGGAGTTTTACCATTTCTTTTTATCCATTTTGCTATTATTTTTCATTTATTTTTCTGTAAATCACATTGAATCGCCTTTTGTATGAATGTTGCAGCACAAATAAACTTTCTTTGCTTCCCTTTTTGTGCCTTCTTTGTGGAATAATCCTCAGATTGCACTGAAGATTAAGGCTTTTGGGAGAGTTTCGAGACTTATTCAAAGAGTGAAACTGTTTCAGCTGGACCTTGTCCCCTTTTTATGTTGGCTTTAACATTTACACTACAGAAGTAAAAGTATCATGTTTGGTACAAGTATTTTGGACCAAGGTATTGCTTTAAAACCCTGCTGCATCTAGAAACCATAAGTCATACTTTCATACTCAGGAGTGCTTTGTGTTTGAAATACATGAAGATATTAAAAGGTAATCAGTTATGAAACAATAAATAAATCAATTATGTTTGAAAATTTTTTATTTTGTTTTGTTAAAGGCATGTAAGAATTTTGTACCACATTTTAAAGAGCTATAAATCAATCTGTTAGCCTTTTACAGCTTCGTCTTCTTCAAAAAAGTGAAGAAATTAATACAAATCAAATAGATATGAATTTCTATATAAAAAATATTTTTTAATGTTTATAATAAATGTCCTCTAAGCACTAAAACCTGAATAAAGGGTAACTTTTAAAGAAGACTCAGCAGCTACGTAAACGAAACGGCTCAATGACCCGAGGTTGGCTGTTTACTGTAAATCTGAATGTTTATGGTCCTCCTTATTTTACTTAAACCCCAGAAAACACATCATGAAATAAACCTCCTGATTGTCCTTCACAACCAATTAATTATAAAAAGCATCTACAAAATATTCAGCTTTCACCACATCAGAGTAATAATTAGTAATCCAGTAGCTGATTGTGTTATTCTGTAAAACAGACCACCAAGATCAATTTGGATTTAAGTGGAAAAAACTGGTCAGATGTATTTTTTTAGAGTTTTCAAGCCTTTGGGATGACACAACATTTGTTTTCTGTAGTAAAACCCACCTGAGCTTGTGACAGTGCGCTGCTTGCTTACATTGTCTGTGTGGGGCCAACGCCTTACAGGTGTACAGTTTCACTCCTTAAAAAGTCTCTTTTTTGCTGAACTCAAAATTCATACAGCGAGCTGTTTAATCAAATCAAACATAAAAAAAATAGAAATAAAAATAAATAAGAATCCAACTTTTTTTTTTTTGGTTTTCCCTTTTTTTCTCGATAAACCTCCTGCCACTTTCTGTTACTGATCGCATATTCTTGAGCAAATACCACCGATACAGTTGAGTCCAACTAAACCGCCCATCCAACACGTTTTCCAACAGGCGCCTTTTGCTCTCACGACAGGTGGAGATACACCTGTACAGGCTTGAACATGACAGGTGAAATACGCGTCACACCATGGGAAACTATGAGCTCTTGTTATCTCAGCGCCTGGCAAGCCAAACTATTGGGAAAACTTACCCATGGAAAAAAAAAAAAAAAAAAAAAAGAGAAGCTGATTTATGGTTATTCCTAATAAAATGATGCTTAGCAGTGCCAGAAAAAAAAAAAATCAGACAAGAGCTCCAGGATAGAAATTAATCCTTAAAAATCCACAAAGCCAGAACGAATCTGCAAAAATGCTGTGAACATCCCTCAAAATATTAAGAGTTGGTATTTAGAAGAAAATACTGTCAACATGGTCGTTGAGCAGGCCCGGAGTGGAGAGTCAGGACAACTTACTTGTCATGCTCCTGTGACATCTTGGTCGGTCGAACTGGACTTTCGAGTTGGTACTGAAAATCCGACCCGTCTTCTTTAGGCTGGAAAACTCCTCGGCTACCGCTGGATGAGGGCCGCAGCAACAAACACAGTATACCCTACTGAGAGAACGGGTTTTGTCGGCTTTTCTCGCTTTTTTTGAGGAACTGAGGCCGGTTTTACCTGTGATAAGGCCGCGGATTGGATTACAGGTGCAGAGGTGGGCGGGGCCTCGCTGTCAAATACCCCGATTGCGGCGCTGATTGGCTCTTGTTTTGGCCTATACCTGGAGCTGTGAGAGACTACAGGCAAACCAGTTAAACAATACTCTTAAAAAACTGTGATTTATGTTATCAAGTCGTGTTGATATGGGAAGTTATTGTTAAAACGCCAGTTTGGAAGTTAATGTTTTTTTAAATTTGTTCTGAAATTATTTGTTCTTATTAGTGTTTGTTAAGCATCAGGTCTGCATCGCTGTGAATTTCCCCACTAAGATTTATTCTGCTTTATTTTATATATTTTTACATATTTATTTGTTGTTTTCTAGTATGTCTGTTGGAATTGAGACAATTTCTCAGTAATATTTACACATTTCTTGTGCACAGTTTTGGAAAAATATGAAAAAAGTTGGGATAAAAGAAAAAAACCTTTTGCTTTTTGACTCAGTTAACTTTTCAGATTATTGAGCTATCAAAACCAACCTGTGAAAAACTATGACCAAACATATTTTTGTTTCAAAATCTGAAAGCTACACCCAGATCAGATTATGTTCAATCAAACAGAACCAGAGTGGCAACATGAAGTAGGCTGAAAGATAAAAAAGCATCTCATTATGCCCAGATCCCAGATGGAAAATAAAGTTGTTGACATTTATGTGTTGATATTTTGAAAACTCCACAATTTTTCTTTGATGGAGCCTCAGTGTGGAAAATTTTTGAAGATGAAATTGTGGAAAAGTCTGGTTTTGCATGTTCAAATGGAGGTAAAATACTATTAACATGTAATTCAACAATATAATTTGGAGGAAAAAAAGGACAATTTAGGCTCCAAGGGGTGGAAACTAAACAAAAAATGTTGCCATTAGTACCCATGCAATATTTAAGTTTTAAATTTTCTTTGAATATCTGATTTTTTAACGACTTCTGAACATTTTAAACCATGCTGTTTAAGAAGCATTAATTATGCAATATTATGGATGAATATACAAATCTGAGCCAGACTTTAAGGAGTAACCAGGGGATTAAAACCACAAGGTTTTGAGAACCACAAAATATGTTTACTTAAAATAAATCTCCATTTTTACATGTTTTCTATGGAAAACCAAAGTATTAGGAGACAATGATGTCAAAACCAACCTCTGACCAAACCCTTGACCCCAAGCAAGTCTGAAAGCTGTTTTCAGAGCATGCTCCACTCCTTCCTTTTTTGTTTTTGGTGAGCTGCGATGACGCCATAATGCTGGCCAGTGGCGGTTCTTGCATAATTGGTTGTCTGGGCGAGCCCCTCTTTGTGCAACCAGGTTCAACCAGTTTCATCCATCCATCCAGTTTCTTTACACCCTTGTCCCTCAGTGGGGTCGGGAGGGTTGCTGGTGCCTCTCCAGCTAACATTCCGGGTGAGAGGCGGGGTCACCCTGGACAGGTCGCCAGTCTGTTGCAGGGCACACAGAGACAGACACACAACCATACACCCACACTCACATCTAGGGGCAATTTGGAGAGGCCAATTAACCTGACAGTCATGTTTTTGGACTGTGGGAGGAAACCGGAGTACCTGGAGAAAACCCATGCATGCACAGGGAGAACATGCAAACTCCATAAAATATGAAACTCCAGTTTCATATTTTATTAATTTAAATAGCAATGCAGTATTAAAATTAGATCTCAGATTTCTGCTTCAGTTCTGTTGGGTGGCCATGATGTGTCGCCATATTTTTACTGGTAAAAAGTTCATTTTAATTTGTTTTTTAACCAAAATGCAACATAGTTTTGGTCAAATCCAAGCTGACAAAGTTTTGCTACATTTCATTGGCTAAATTTAGTAATCTCAGCTTTAGTTTAGGTATATCTTAATGAAATATTTATTCTGAAATGAAATACATTTATTTTCATAGTTTTATCCAGAAACACACAGAATTTCTGATTTAAAAACAACTTGTGATTTTATCTCATTGGCTATTTTTATTCAACTTCTTCCTTCCTACCTGAATCAATATTGTACATTTTTGATCTCTTTTTATTGGCTGATAAAAATACCAATCATTCGTTATAGTTTTTATGGAAATGTTTAAAAGTCAGATGGAAATAAATCATTAAAGTTTGTTGCAAAACTTTTCAAAAAGAGAGAACTTTCTCATTTTAACGATATTAGAAAAACTCGTTACGAGATTCATATCTCATTTAAACCAAAATATTTTCTCTTTTAAGAAAGATCATAAAAGTGAAACAAAAACAAATTTTGGTATTTCTAGACGTCGTCTAGAGGAAACAATGTGAGGAAAGTCATTACCTTTATGTAATCTTGTAAATAAGCGCATTTTTATATCTCGTTTTGACGACAAACATTCTTATTTTAGCAAGTTTTGCATCTTATGACAAGAATTTTTTGTCGTTTTAATGAGAAACTTTCACGTCATAAAATCTATTTCCAGGCTTTGACAGTTAAATATTTCTGTAAGTTTTGGTCATTCTGCTTGAAGTTTCTATTTAGTTTTGTGCAGAAAAATGCTTAATGAAAGATTTTTGGCCACCAAATGAGGACTGCTGGTGAAAGAACCAGTAGGAATCCAAATCAGAGAGCAACTGGGAGATAAGTCCTGTTTTATCAGAGCTGTTGCCGCTCCGCAGTGCTTGCTGTCCTGGGTGGGGAGCCATATTATATCAAAACCAACCTCAGAGATAAGCATCAGGCCCGGCTTGGTTACTGTAACATTTTGGGTCGTTTATCTGAGCGAATTAAGGTATTTGTACAAATAATATGTGCTTCAGAGGAACCTTCTAGAAAAGAAAAAAAATACAATCAATTATGAAACATTATGTTTCATTTGGGCAATGTCTATAAACACTGGAGTATCAGTCTACACTGCAAAACCACAAAATCTTATCAAGTGTTTTTGGACTATTTCTAGTGCAAATACATGAGTACACTTGAAATAAGACAAAGCAAACTTACAAACTTAGTGGAAAAGTATTTAACTTATAACATGGAAAAACATTTTGTGAAACTAGAACTTTTCCATCAATGTTAAATAATTATTGACTTATAACAAGCTCCTATATCCTCCTGAAAAAAATCACTTATAATTTAGTTTTGTATTATTTCAAGTGTCCTGACATATTTGCATTAGAAGCTCAATCCAAAACACTTGATAAGATTTTGTGATTTTGCAGGTATTGCAATTTGCATTTGTAGAGAGTCACCAAAACTTGTATTTTTTCAGCCATGAAAATATTTCTGAGTATGGGGGGGCTTGCAGGCTCTCTTCAGTTGCTACATCTGCAGGCAAATTAGTCCTGAAATGTTCAGAAATTGTAAATTAGCATGCAAACCGATCAGGGGGTCAACAGTCTACAACATCCTGCAGCTCCTGGTAGAAACATGGAGGCCTGCAAGCTTAAGCTGATTATCTGTCAGCTTCTATCTTTCTGCTTTGACTTTAGAGAATCAAAACCCATGACGATGGTGTGATCTGCCTGTAAAAGAAACTCCGATGAGATGAAATGAAACATTGAATGAAAACAAGCAGCTTTAGTTGGAGGCTTAGGAGATGCTATCAGCTTTATTCAAAGTTTCTCCACTCACTCAGACAGAAACTGACAGAGCTGCCCACCCTCCCCCCAAACAAACCAACCTGCAGACACAACCTCCTCCTCCTGGATCCTGCTTTCTGTTGATCTATCCCGGCACAGGGACACCTGCTTCTATTGGATCTTGTTTGTGTTTGCACTGAGGACATGGGATAATGAGGATATGTATGTGTGTGTGTGTGTGTGTGTGTGTGTGTGTGTGTGTGTGTGTGTGTGGTGGAAGAAATGGGAGTTTGGGAATACGTGGCAGGGTTGCTGATGCTGATTCAGCAGCACATGGAGGGGAAACCAAACAAAAGAAGAAGCCGTTCACGGATCAAACATCGGGATGAAGCACGAGGCTAATCCGTTAGCTCCTCAAATAAAGTGGATTTAAAAAGTCTGTTGAGATGTAAAAAAACAAACCAGAAGTTTCTGAACTTTTTCAACCTTTAATGTGACCTAAAAGCTGTAAACTCAATTTAAAAACAAAAGGAAACTATCTAGGTGGATAAAATAAGCTAAAAACTTGGACACAACCCTTAAGACGTTTTTGAAGAACAGTTTGACAGTCACTCTTTTTTGGTGCTTTACAAAAAAACAACAACAACAAAAAAAAAAACATTCCAATTTAGCTTTGCACGTCCGGTATTGCCCATATTTATCCACTTTTAATTGAAAAAGTGATCCAAATCTGTCAGATTGTGAACTTTTCTTAATCAGATTTGTGTCTGAATTTAACTTGAGTTTAGTACTTTACGCTGAAAGATGAAGCTTGTCTTTGTCTTTTGCTTTCTAGCAAAGTTTTATGACATTAACTGTATATGAAACTGTTTCCAACTCTCTCCACATTAAATACAAACAAACCAAAGCATGATGGTGCCACCACCATGCTTCACTGTGAATGTGGTGTTTCTTTGGTGATCTGCTGAAAGTTTGAAATTATGGCAAAAAAAAAAAAAAAAAAAAAACCCACCTTTATTTTTTTTTTTTTATAAATTGCTCTTTTTAAAAAATTTTTTTTTTTTTTTAAAA